>NC_134876.1:17781268-17793768 GCF_041734735.1 Babylonia areolata | reverse complement strand
TCTGAGCACACTGGTTCGAATCCCTGCATTGAGAGCACTGGTTTGAATCCCTGCACTGAGCAAACTGGTTTGAATCCCTGCACTGAGCACACTGGTTCGAATCCCTGCACTGAGCACACTGGTTCAAACCCTTGCACTGAGCACACTGGTTCGAATCCCTGCACTGAGCACACTGGTTCGAATCCCTGCACTGAGCACACTGGTTCGAATCCCTGCACTGAGCACACTGGTTCAAACCCGTGCACTGAGCACACTGGTTTGAATCCCTGCACTGAGAGCACTGGTTCGAATCCTGGCACAGTCACCAATTTCATCCCCCACCACTAGATCTTGAGCGGTGGTCTGGAAGCAAATTCTTCCGATGAGATGATAAAAAGAAAACCAAGGTCCCAAATGCAGCATGCACTTAGCATACGTAAAAGAACCCACGACAACAAAAGGGATGTCCCTGGCAAAATTCTGTAGAAAAATCCAGTTCAACAGGAAAACAATTTTTTTTTTAAAAACTGCAGGCAGGAAAAAAAAAAAAAAGAAAAAAAAAGTTGGTGCTCTCAGTGTAGCAACGCGCTCTTCCCGCGGAGAGTAGCCCAAATTTCACAAAGAAATCTGCAATGATAGTTTCAGTTTTAGTAGCTCAAGGTGGCGTCACTGCGTTCAGACATATCCATATACGCTACACCACATCTGCCAAGCAGATGCCTGACCAGCAGCGTAACCCAACGCGCTTAGAAAGAAACTGATCTCCCCGGCGGGGAATTGAACCCCGGTCTCCCGCGTGACAGGCAGGGATACTGACCACTATACTACCGAGGAGCTGTGATAAAAAAAGAGTAACACAACACAACACAACACAATACCATACCATACAACACAATACCATACAACACAAAACAAAGTGAACAGATGTGGTGGTGTGTCTTTCCCACCCACCTATCCAGACGTGCACAGGTTCAGCAGTGGTGGCAGGGACTACCGCGCCGGCCAGGTGCACCGGGTCCGCCTCGTGGGTCTGGTTCGTCTGGTGCGCCTGGTGCAGGGACACCGCGTCTTGCAGCAGCCACCCCAGCCTCTGGTTCTGGTTGAAGCCCTCCACCTCTCCCAGCCCTCCTCCCACGCTGAAGAAAACACCACCACCACAATGCGCATACATGGTTCTATTGATAAAAAAACCACACAAACCCCCCCAGTGTACATGGATCTATTGGGAGAAAAAACACAATGCACATGGATCTATTGAAAAAAAACACACACACACAATGTACATGGATCTATATGGGGTTTTTAAAAAACACAATGCACATGGATCTATTGGGGGAAAAACACAATGTACATGGATCTATGGGAAAAACCACACAATGTACATGGATCTATTGGGAAAAAACACACAACCACAACGCACATGGATCTAATGAAGAAAAACCCACAATGTACATGGATCTATTGGAAAAAACACAATATACATGGATCTATTGGGGGGGAACCCACAATGCACATGATCTATTGAAAAAAACACAATGTACAGGGATCTACTGGGAAAAACCACAATGCACATGGATCTATTGATAAAAAAACATAATGCAAATGGATCCATTGAAAAAACCCACAATGCACATGGATCTATTTAATCTATTGAAAAAAAAATATGCATATGGATCAATTATATCTGTCTTCTCCTTCTTCTCCTCTTTCTTCTTCTTCTTCCTTCAACTCTGTGAAGAGTCAATGAGGTACCACACACAAGAACTGTTCACCAGATTCCTCCATGTCTGTTGGTTGTGTGTTTCAAAGCCTTCTCCTTCTCCTTCTCCTCCTCCTCCTCCTTCTTCTTCTTCTGCACCCTTAACTCACTCAGTACGGCCAGTCCTCTCTTCTCCTCTATACAGACCCCTCGGATGTCCAGTGGGTGTCTGAATGACCCAACCTTTAGCTTCTGTCGCCAGAATTGTGGTATTCTTTGTCAACATTCACCTCTTCAGTATAAGAGCCTTCCACTTGCAATATTTTGATGATGGTAATTGGGGTGAAACGCTGTTAACGTCGTCTCTTTTGCCGTTCGTATGGAGAGAGTTAACTCTGTTAAGAATCACTGGAACACTGCTTAGAACAACTGTTTTCAAGATTCTTCCTGGTCTGTCAGTTGTGTGTCAAAGCCTGGGCCTCTGCAAGTGGTTTTCCAAGCCCATGCTGCAAATTTGTCGTTCCATCTTTACTTTTCTTGTCTTCCCCTCCCATCCATCTCCCTCAAGGAGGGTTTTTTAGTTTTTAGCAGGGACCACTGGCTAATGTGTGTGGCAAGTGACAAAATACATGTGTGTAGCAACCATGAAAAAAGAAATTACAAGCAAACCGCAGCTTTGGAATCTGTTGTCAGTCAATTTTTTCTTTCCGTGTCTTCCCTCCCATGATGATGGAGTCTCCCGTCGGACTGACGGAGTAGGCAGGCAGGCTTATCTGTCGGTGTGTGTCCTCATATGGGAGAAGAGGCCAATTCTGGATGCGCAGCACTTCCCACTGGTGTTGCAAGGGAAAACGTCTCCAGAAGTTGAGCCCTGCTTCCTTCGCTCACGTTTCTCCTTAATGGCCAGCGTTCTCTTGTTTTCAAACGTCTTTATGCCACTAGAGCACAGCATCCTCCAGCGAGAGCGGTCAAGAGCATCAGTTTCCCAGGAAGCGATGTCTATGTCACAGGCTTTGAGGTTTGTCTTCAAGGTGTCCTTGAAGCACTTGCTGGGTTTTCCAAGTTGGCGGTGGCCTTCCTTCAGCTGGCCATACAACAGCATCTTCAGGATCCTGCTGGCACTGGATCAGCAGGCTTTCCATGCTGGGCAGACTGCTCCTCTCTAGGACCTGGATGATGGAGAGCCTGTCTTGCCACTTTATGCCGAGGATCTTTCGTAGGCATCTCTGGTGAAACTGATCAAGTTGTTGAATGTGATGGCAATACCCTCCCATCCATCTCCCTCAAGAAGGGTTTTCAGTTTTTAGCAGGAACGATTGGATTATGTGTGTGGCAAGTGACAAAATACACTGGTGTGTAGCAACCATGAAAAAAAAAGAATCATCAGCTTAGGAATGTACATATCTTTGGATATGTGGCCAGTGACAAGAGACAGGAGGAAGGAGGAAGACCAATACACAGCCATCAAGACATTCCTCTGCTCCTGCTGTGCTGTGCTCATGTGGCATGTGTTTGGTTTGTGCATCCAACATTGTGAGGATGTGTGAAAACCCACAACTGACTGAATCTGACCACTGTGGGCTTTTACAGGCCACCATGCCACCACACACACATACACACAAACACAGACACACATGCATGCACACGCTTGCATACACACACACACACACACACACACACACACACACACACACACTGTGGGATAAAGTAAGAAGTGATGAAAGTGTTTTTCCTTTTCAGAAACACGTAGGAGACGGCTTTCCATCACAAAAGAATATGATTAACCTAACACACATAATACACACCTATTTCATCTATTTCTGTGTCAACAAGAAAACCAAAATAGTGCATTGTCAACAACAGGCTAGGAAGAGGATTTTTTCCTTTCTCCTGACATCAACCCTTACCCAACCTCCCACTCTCCCACCCCCACCCACAAATCCATCCAAGTTGGGTTATTTTGTGTGTGTTTTTTTTCTTCCAGTGCAAAAATAATTCATATGCCTGTGCATAGCAAGGTTTACATAATATACAGCCCAATGCACAATGACTGGAAAAAAAAAAAAAAAAAAGAAGTTTTTGAGCACTCTGCCTGGTGATGATGTATCTTCCTGAGTTTTTTTGGTTTGGGGTTTGTTTGTTTTTTTTGTTTTTGTTTTTTAATTTCTTTTTATCACAACAGATTTCTCTGTGTGAAATTCAGGCTGCTCTCCCAAGGCAGAGCGCATCGCTATACTACAGCGTCACCCATTTTTTTGTGTTTTTTCCTGTGTGCAGTTTTATTTGTTTTCCCTATCAAGTGGATTTTTCTACAGTATATTGCCAGGAACAACCCTTTTGTTGGCATAGGTTCTTTTACGTGCGCTAAGTGCATCCTGCACACGGGACCTCGGTTTATCATCTCATCCAAATGACTAACATCCAGACCATCACTCAAAGTCAAGTGGAGGGGGAGAAAATATCGGCAGCTGAGCTGTGATTCAAACCAGCGCGCTTAGGTTAGATTCTCTCGCTTCCTAGGCGGACACGTTACCTCTAGGCCATCACTCCACTGGTGACAGAACAATGCCACCACCCACTTCCCTCCTCCATTTACCTTGCTTCATTAATGGTGATGATGATGATAAAAGTACTTATATAGTGCCTATCCTTGGTTGCAGACCAAGCCCTAAGCATTTTACCAACACATAGTCATTTGCACAACAGGCTGGCCTACCTGGACAGAGCTGACTTATAATTGCCTTTAGGCACTCATGGTTCGTTTCCTGTGTCATTCAGTCAGGTCACTCAAACATTACACTCATACAGACGTGGAACATTTTACGTGTATGACCTTTTTGTTTATTTACCCCCACCATGTACGCAGCTATACTCCATTTTAGGGGGTGTGCATGTTAGGTATGCTCTTGTTTCCATAACCCATTGAACACTGAGATGGATTACAGGATATTTAATGTGCATTTTTTATCTTCTGCGCGCATATACACATGAAGGGGGCTCAGGCATGGTAGCATGTCTGCACATATGTTGACCTTGGAGATCAGAAAAATCTCCTTACTTTACATATCAGGCATTGTTACCAAGATTCGAACCCGGGACCTTCAGACTGAAAGTCCAACGCTTTAACCACTCGGCTATTGCACATCTATGCACCATGCCTAATCAATGTACCTTGCTCATTTAATGTACCTTGCCAAATCAATATACCTTGTCAGATTAATAATGTACCTTGACGAATCAATGTACTTTGCCCAATAAGTGAACCTCGTCCAATCAATGTAGCTTGACAAATTAATGTACCTTGACCAATTAATAAACTCTGTCCAATCAATATACTTTGCCCAATCAATGCCTCCTGAGAAATTAATGTACCTTGCCCACTTTTTAATGCACACTGCCCAATCAATGTACCTTGCCTTATCAATGTACCAAAACTAATCAATGTAGCTTGCCCACTCAGTGTAGATTGCTGAATAATGTACTTTGCCTAATTAATGCACCTTGCTCAATGAACGTACCTTGACAAATTAATCCCCCTTGGCTAATCAATGTACCTTGCCTAATAATGTACCTAGCCAAATTAATGCACCTTGCCTAACAATGTACCTTATCTAGTTAATATACCTTGCCCAATCAATTTACCGTGCCCAATCAATGAACCGTGCAGATCAGTTTACCTTGCCTTAAAGCATCTTGCGCTATGGATGTACCTTGCCCTATGGATGTTCCTTGCCTAATCAATTCACCCTTTCCAATGTCTGGGTAACATTCCACAGTACTGATCAACAAATTCTTCCCTCCCTGACCCCCCTTCCACCATCCCCACCCTACATCCACCACCTGTTTATGTTCTTTGATCCTAAAGCTGTGAGTGTTTTAACTGGTGAGTATGGTTCACTACTAGTATCAAAAGAAGACATCTGAAATTTTAAACAACTTTCTTCTTCTTGTTCTTTTTTTTTCCTTTTTTTTTTTTTTTTTTTTTCTTTTTTTTTTTTAAGAAAACAAATCTGATATATATGTAGAAGCAGTGCTTGGATGCATTCACTGTGTGAAGACTTATTGGGCCAACTTGTTGTGCCAATGAAAAATACTGAAAGTATTGAGTAAATGAAACCAGTGCCACACATGGGTGCTGGTTTCCTTCACTCGATATTTTCGGTTTCTTTTGTAAGACTCACATGGACAGGAACACTTTGGGCAGGGCTGAATAATTCTGACATGGGTTAAATTCTTTGCTGTAATCAAAGTAATGAGGTAACGACTGAAATTGCTAATGATAACTTTCTGGCTCTGCTAAGTGAAAATTACTGTTGATTCATCTTCTGACGCTAGTATTTCTGGATAACCGATGGTAGCCCATCCTTTTCCTGCATTTCTTTTTTTTTTTTTTTTTTTCATCCTGGTTTGTAACCCCATTTCCTTATCCTGATTCAGTGGCTATGCAACAGAATGATTAACATGAATGTACTTTGAGATATTTGTGATTGTCATCACACATCTGTGGTGAGTCAGAATGAATGATCTCAACAAAAACAAAGAGCCTGAATAGAAAGAGAAAGGCGCAGCATTTTCTGACAAAGATCTGGCAAAAAGCCAGCAAAACACAAGAAAAGGAGAGAGAGAGAGAGAGAGAACAATCTTTATGACCATCTAGATAAGAGAGAAAAAACAACAACAACATCAAAAAAGTTCCACGAATCCATGAACAGAAGGAACTCTGTTTTTAAATTCTGTAGTGCTGCAACAGCTGGAGGTAATTCCTGGTTAAAATCTGTACCGGATAACATCATTACACAGGCTGTGCATGTTTGTGTTTGCATATCTGTAATAGTCTTACGGTTTATGTTTTCATGTCAAAACAATTTACGTATTTGTGTGCTTGTGTGTGTGTGTGTGTGTGTGTGTGTGTGTGTGTGTGTGTGTGTATATATATATGTGTGTGTGTGTGTGTACACGTTTGTGTGTGTATATGTGTGTGTGTGTGTGTGTGTGTGTGTGTACACGTGTGTGTGTGTGTGTGTGTGTGTGTGTGTGTGTACATGTGTGTGTGTGTGTTTCTCTGTGTGTCTGTCTGTGTCTGTCTGTGTCTATATCTGTGCGTGCACGCATGCATGCGTGCCCATGACAAAATACAAAAAAAACAAAAAAAACAACCAACAACTCCAACATAAAGCTCCAAGCCAACAAACAAAGCCAATTCCCCAGCCCAGGACTCCCCAAGCCCTCAGACATGTTGCTTACAGGCAGCAGGGATCAAATCATAACCCAGATGTTCACACACACACACACACACACACACACACACAGGCAAGGCATACCTCAGCTCAGCACCAACAGCGGAACTGCCTGGGTTCTGTGAGAGTGAGAGAGAACAGAACCCTACAATGCCATCTTCTCTCTCTCTCTCTCTCTCTCTCCCCTTGCTTATTCTACTTCCCTCATTAAAGAAAATTCATTCATTCATTCATTCATTCATTCATTCTCTATCTGTCTCTGTCTCTCTCTCTCTCCTTGCTTATTCCACTTCCCCCACTAAGAAAATTCATTCATTCATTCATTCATTCATTCATTCTCTCTCTCTCTCTCTCTCTCTCTCTCTCTCTCTCTCTCTCTCGCTCGCTCCCTCCCTCCCCCGCCCCTCTCTTTCTCTCTCTCTCTCCTCTCTCTCTCTCCCTCTCTCTCATTCTCTCTCTCTCTTTCTCGCCACCCCCCAACTGTAACCCTAATTAGTCCCATTACTGTGTGGTGTGGCATGGTTTTGGTGTGGTGAGGTGTGGTGTGGTTGGTGTGGTGTAATGTGGTGTAATGTGGTGTGGTGTGAAGTGGTGTGTTGTGGTGTGGTGTGATGTGGTGTGGCATGGTTTTGGTGTGGTGAGGTGTGGTGTGGTTGGTGTGGTGTAATGTGGTGTGGTGTGGTGTGGTGTGAAATGGTGTGGTGTGAAGTGGTGTGGTGTGAAGTGGTGTGGTGTGGCATGGTTTTGGTGTGGTGAGGTGTGGTGTGGTTGGTGTGGTGTAATGTGGTGTGGTGTGGTGTGGTGTGAAATGGTGTGGTGTGAAGTGGTGTGGTGTGGTTGGTGTGGTGTGTTGTGGTGTGGTGTGGTGTGGTGTGAAGTGGTGTGGTGTGGTGTGGTGTGGTGTGGTGTGAAGTGGTGTGGTGTGGTGTGGTGTGAAGTGGTGTGGTGTGAAGTGGTGTGGTGTGGTGTGGTGTGTTGTGGTGTGGTGTGAAGTGGTGTGGTGTGGTGTGGTGTGGTGTGGTGTGAAGTGGTGTGGTGTGGTGTGGTGTGGTGTGGTGTGGTGTGAAGTGGTGTGGTGTGTTGTGGTGTGGTGTGGTTGGTGAGATGTAATGTGGTGTGATGTGATGTGGTGTGGTGTGGTGTGAAGTGGTGTGGTGTGTTTTGGTGTGGTGTGGTGTGGTTGGTGAGATGTAATGTGGTGTGATGTGATGTGGTGTGGTGTGGTGTGGTATGGCACAGTGCAGTGTGATAAGAGTGTAGTGCAGTGCACTATGGTGTGTATTACTGGTCAAACTGTGAAATGTTATCTCCATCACCGTCCTATATCATCACACTGTTTGCACATGCTCTCTGCCAAAATTAATCCAAGTAAGGAAAAGAAAAAGAAGAAAAAAAAAGAGACAGAGACAGACACAGAGAGAGAGAGAGAGAGAGAGAGAGAGAGAGAGGAAGGGGTGCTGCAGAAAAGAACACTGGAAAGAAATAAGAGGGGTAGATGGATGGGTGGATGTGGATGGTGAGGGGGGTAGGGGGGGGGGGGGAGGAGGGAGCAACCTAGCAACGACCCCCATCACTTTCCCTACCCCCACCTCATTATTTACTGTGTGTTAATATTATCATAGTTATTATTATCAGTATCATTATTATCATTATTATTATCATTTGTTGTTGTTGCTATTATTATCATAATTATTATTATCATGATTATTATCATTGTTACCGTTGTTGTTGATGATGTTGTTGTTATCATTATTGTCATCATTATCATTGTAATTCTCATCCTCATCATTTGTAGAAGTAGTAGTGGTATCATCATCTGTTCATCATCATTGCCATTGTTATCATTATGATATGATATGGATATTTATAAGTTGTATAATGCCTATCCTCGGTCTGAGACCAAGCTCTGAGCACTTTACAAACACAGTCATTTGCACAACAGACTGTCGTCCATCTGGGCATTCTTTTTTTTTTTTTCTTTTGCCAATTCCGTCTTTGGGTTTACAATTTCAGCATAGTGTCAATGAGGTCTTCTCGTTCATAATTTTACACCATAATATCACACAATCATTCTGTTATAATGTACAATGATTTTTTTTCTTTCACAACTGGACGCTTATGTACATAAAATAAACCAAGGGGCGTTCATAATTTGGTTCCTGTCTCATTCAGTCTGGTTTCAGTCACACACACACACACACACACACAGAGAGAGAGAGAGAGAGAGAGAGAGAAACATGTAACTTACTCCATGTATGACTGTTTATTACCCTGCCATGTAGGCAGCCATACTCCATTTTCAGGGGTGCGCATGCTGGGTATGGTCTTGATTCCATAACTCACCAAATGCCGACATTGATTATAGGCTCCTTAGCGTGCGTATTTGATCTTCTGTGTGTGTGTATGCACATGAAAGGGGTTCCAACACTATCAGGTCTGCACCTGTGAGACTGGAAAAGATCTCCGCCCATGACCCACCAGGCGCACCGGGGGATCAAACTCAGGAAACTCTGGAAAAGAATCCAGTGCTCTGACCATTCAACCACCACATTATTTGTATTTGTATTTCTTTTTGTCACAACAGATTTCTCTGTGTGAAATTCGGGCTGCTCTCCCCAGGGAGAGCGCGTCGCTACAGTGATAGCGCCACCCTTTTTTTTTTTTTTTTTAACTTTTTTTCCTGCGTGCAGTTTTATTTGTTTTTCCTATCGAAGTGGAGTTTTCTACAGAATTTTGCCAGGAACAACCCATTTGTTGCCGTGGGTTCTTTTACGTGCGCTAAGTGCATGCTGCACACGGGACCTTGGTTCATCGATTCATCTGAATGACCATCATTATCATTATTTTCATCCTCCTCCTCCTCATCATTATTATTATTTGTATGAGACTAACAGTTTATTTTTGTCCACCCCAAATGAGGCAGATTCTTTGAACTTCAAAGTTGGCCACATGGAGGTGGTGATGGTGATGTGGTCTTTTTAGTGAGCGTATATAATAAAGATTCCTCAAAGCAAAAAAATACATAAAACGTTCAGTAAAATTCAGCAGCGCTTTCAAACGCACTGCACTGTGTTCACCTTTGTAACACCTTTGACAGGATTAATACAACATCCACACCAGCGACAAACTCAAAGAGTTGCATCAATCACCTGCCTTGCTGTGACTGTGCTTTCAATACAATGAACTCTTTCACTTTGTTTAAAAAAAAAAAAAAAAATCTTTGTACCACCCTCCAGCCATGTTTGTGAGCAGGAGTTAAAAGAGACTGCATTGCAGTGTAAACAGCCTCAAACTTACCCCCATACTAGGTTTTACCCCAGGGTTATTCTGGGCTGGGATCATATGAACCCCTGGGGTAATTTGTGGTAAGTCACGATTGACAGAAAACCCCACCCCCCTGATAGGAAATTACCAACGGGTTTGATCCAATTATCCAGAACGGGTTGGGGGGCAGAGGGGGTGGGGGTGGGGGGGGGGTGTGTGGGTGTGGGGGCAGGGGGGGGTGTCATTCTGGGCTAGCCTTTACTGACTCCCTCAGCCTCCTCCCCTTCTCAATAATAACTTTACAAAAACAAATGTGGAGAGTTTTCCTTTGCTTGCCCATATAGTTTCTGACTGCTCCCAAAACTTACCCCCCAGGGGATTATTTCAATCCTTTGTAAAATGATCCCCCTATCCATCATAAGGGGTAGGGGAGGGAGATGAATACAGCTAGTGGGGGTCAGTTCTGACCAAGTAAATTTCACACCTGGGGGGGTCATTCCAGGCTAGTTTATGCAGGCCCAGAGGCTAATCTGGGCCAGCCTGATTTTTTTTTTTTTTTTTTTTTTTAACTTAAAAAAAAAAATTCTGCAAAGACATGTATACAATACAGAGAACAGTATGAAACGAACAATATAAAATGAACAGTAGCATCCACAAGGGAGAGAAAGACAAAACAAAATAAAGTTTTATATATATATATATATATATATATATATATATATATATATAAAGCAACAACAACAACATCAACAAATACAGAAAAAAAAGAAAAAAAAAAACTTGTCCAATCATTCAATCAATTAATGTTTACACATTATTGATTGCAGTAATCATGATGATTTAAGATGACATTAATAATAAAGAGACTAGTTGTAACACAGCAACAGCATCAATTACGTCAACTATTACAGTAATGGCATCAAGGATGAGGCGAAAGCGAGTGGTAGCATTATGATATCATAACAAGGAGCAATGAGTAAACCACTTCTACATTATTGGAAAAGAAAGCTTGTAGTTAATCACATTGTAAAGACAACAACAAAAATAACAAGAGAGGCAAGGCCTTCAAGACTCACTTGTGATACACTGAAAAAAAAATCTAATCATTAAAATGTGTTCTGTATTTGTTATTATAAAGCTTCTCGTTTAAAAAAAAAAGAAGTCCTAACCAGATTTTGAATTAAGTCCCCTAGCATTAATTACAGAGTAATTTCCCTTTTTTACTATCTGCACCAAAACGTTTGCAAAATAAATAAAACTTCCATGCTTAGCAAAAGAAGTTCCTGTTTGAACAAAAAATGATAATAATGACTGCTCTTGTTGTTGGGTCAGAAGATCAGATCAAAGTGCCAAGTTTAGAGAATACAAAAAATATAACAGTAAATGCAGTTTGCATATAACTAGGCTTCATTTTTTCTTTTTTTTTTTTTTTTTTTTGTGCCCATTCCAGTGGTGCAATATTGTTTCAAACAAGATGACTGGAAAGAACTGAATGTTTCCTATCTTTATGCCTAATTTGGTGTCAACTGACAAAGTATTTGCAGAGAAAATGTCAATGTTAAAGTTTACCACGGACACACACACACACACACACAGACAACCGAACACTGGGTTAAAACATAGACTCACTTTGTTTACACAAGTGAGTCAAAAATTCAGGCCAGCCAGATTTGATCCCCCGGGTAAAATCTAATGGTGGTGTTGGTGAATATAGGCTGCTACAGCTGGTTGCATGTGGGCCCCTCCCCTGTCAGGCATTCTGTGTTTTGTGCAGTGAAAGGCTCCTTGCTGTGTGTACCTTGGAACAGCGTGATGGGTTTGTGCACACTCTCATCGCCTGCTGTCATTTGCTGACACTTGACTGACATACACATCCAATATGAACGTTTGGGTGGGTGGGAGGGTGCGTTGGTGCGAGAGTGTGTGTGTGTGTTTGTGGGTTGTTGTTGTTGTTTTGTTTTGTTTTGTGTTTTTTTTTTGGGGGGGGACGGGGGGAGGGGGGGGGAGGCCTGGGGGGGGGGGAGGAGTGAATGCGTATGTGTGTGTGTGTGTGTATGTGTGTGCGTGTGTGCGTGTGTGTAGTGTTGTGTATGTGTGTGTTTGCATGTGTGTGTGCAATTGCGCAAGTGTATTATATGATTATGCTCTACAAGTTAATTGCCAGAATCAAATCTGACAAAGTAGCAGGTACATTTTATCCATTTATTTCCAAATTCTCAAGGACTTTATATACAATATACGTTAGATACCAGATGTCTTATATGCTAGACTTTCAAACATACTTTGTGCATTGTCAAGCACTTGATGATTCAGAATTCAAC
>NC_134876.1:17758768-17778768 GCF_041734735.1 Babylonia areolata | reverse complement strand
AGATTGAAAGTCCAACGCTTTAACCATTCGGCTATTGCGCTCGTCTAATTTTTCATACCAAGCCCCCTTTCTTTGGAATCAACTTCCTCAGGCTCTCTGTCACTCATCTTTGCTGCAATCTTTCAAATCCAGTCTAAAAACCCACCTTAGTTGATTGTATTTTTGATTGTGTACTATTTACGATTGTGTGCTAAGACTTGTGTGTGTGCATGAGCGTGTGCTTGTGTGTATTGTGGGTGTGTGTGTGGGTGGGGGGGTATGGGGGGGATGGGTGGGGGGGGGGGTGGAGGGGGCAGGTGGGGGGGAATGAATAATTTTTAATAATGTTTGGTATGTTGTGTTCAATTTTTCCTTTTTTAATATTTTCATATGTGTTCTATTTGTAAACATCTAGGCGTTATTTTCAAGATTAGGCGAAAATGCTCATAGTAATAATAATACTGTACTGTACTGTACTGCACTGCACTGCACTGCATTGCATCGCATTCTATTCTATTCTATCACATTGCACTGTGTATGTGAAATTTAGCTACCCGCCCACTTCCAAAACCCTTGAGCATACTGACCTTTGACACACTTTCCGAGCATCCTCCCAGGCCACATACTGGAAGAACACTTTGTAGCACTTTTTCCCAAGCTTTGTCCAACCTATTACCAAACACATCACCAAAAAAAGAGGTTATTAGAACAGAACAGAATATAATGTAATGGAATCAGAATATAATGGAATAAAAAGAAACAAGGAAAATATATGTTTAAAAAAAGGGGGATTATGCTGAAGTAAAACACACTGAAAACATCAGATGAAATAATATAAATGAAACAGAGAATTACACTGATCACCTTACCCCTGTTACACTCTAAGAAACAATACACAAAAGTTTGATGATTTTTTTTTCTTCTTTTTTATTGGGGGGTTGGTGGTGGGGTGGGGATTATTTGTTTGTTTGTTGCAAAACAAGGACAATTCTGTTTAACTCTAATTAACAATTCTGTTAATACAGATGGGTTTATGAATACATGTATCAATCTATCCTTAAACTCAGTTTCAGCCATACTGATTTCCAATACCACTTTAAGATATAGTGATGATTTTGTATTCTTAAGAAAACTGTTTTCTTAACTCTCTCCATACGAACGGCGAAAGAGACGACGTTAACAGCGTTTCACCCCAATTACCACCATCAAAATATTGCAAGCGGAAGGCTCTTATACTGAAGAGGTGAATGTTGACAAAGAATACCACAATTCTGACAACAGAAGCTAAAGGTTGGGTCATTCAGACACCCACTGGACATCCGAAGGGTCTGTGTAGAGGAGAAGAGAGGACTGGCCGTACTGAGTGAGTTAAATCTAGATTTCATATAAAAGAACTCAACGCAGGAAAAATAGATATAATGTGAGTAGGAATGAGAGAAATGCATGTCAATTTTGTTTTTCCTTTTTCCTTTTCATTGTTTTCTTTTGTGTTCGTTCAAGAAGAAACTCACCTTCAGGACATTTTTGCCAGGGTACGGGTTTGTCGTATAATTCCACTTCAAATTCGTAACAAAGAGCCTGCAACAGACAGAAATCAAAATTTTGTTCAACATTTAACTAAGGCTGTGTTGTCTTGATAACAGTTTGAGTTAACACCAGTTCAATGTGTTTAAAACATTAAAAAAAAAAAAAAAAACAAGCAAAAAAAGCCAACAACAACACAGTAAAATGTTTCTAGAAATTGCTGATGTAAACCCTGTAAATAAAGGAGACTAATTATTACAGTTACAAAATTTGCATAATGTCATAGCTGATTCATCTTCCTGTAAAAAAAAAAACCACAACAACAAAAAACAAAAACAGATGCATAACAGCATATCTGAAGTGTATCTAACAAACGAATGAACATTATCACTTGTAGTAACAATACCAGGCTCATACTTCACCAGTATATTTTAGAGTTATGCATGCGTGTGAATGACTGGTGTGAAAGCGCTTTGATTTGTCTCTGGACAAAATTGAGAGCTACATAAATACATGAATTATTGTTATTATCATGGTTATTTTTTTGTCATCGTCATCATCATCATTATCATCATCATAATTTAGGAAGTGACGGAATTCCCACAAGGTACTATATGGTAATGATATCTGATCTCTGAGCGTTGATAAACAGTATCTTTGATGGTTCACATTCCTGCTCATTTCTGGGCATTGTCATAAGCTATTTTCATTCATTACTTCCGTGCCAGTTATAATGAGAGAGATTAATTGATGATGATGATACGGGTGTGTGTGTGTGTGTGTGTGTGTGTGTGTGTGTGTGTGTGTGTGGACATGGTAGTTTGTTCTTCTAAATGGGTGAGTAATATCGGACAAATTTGTATAGAAGCAGAGTATGACTGTGGCTGGGATGCTCAATCTTTCTCAGAGAGGGAATCTTTCAGAAAGAATGTCAACATAGCACTGAAAGATATTTTTTTAACATTTATGGAGATAGGCTCTAGAGGTGAGTCATATATAGTAATAGTAATAATAATAATCATCACCATCATCATAATCAGAAGAAGATCATTATTATTATTATTATTATTATTATTATTATTATTATTATATTATTATTATTATTATTATTATTATAGTAATAAAAGTAATAGATTGTAGATGTTTGTTACATCAAAATTTCAAAAATGATTTTGGCAGAGGAAAATACATAAGGCAAATGCCTGATAGTTACATATCTAACTTCTTTAAACTTCGAAATAGAGAGGCAATGGCATATATGAAAGTGATGGTTATGTAAATGTTATAACATGTCTGTCATTGGGGATGAGTTCCATTTTATAATGGAATGTCCCAAGTATGATCAACTGTGATAAAGATATGTGAATAGAAAATATATCTCTGGAATCTTTTTTTTTTTTTTTTTTTTTTTTTGGTAATAGGCTCAAAAGAGCAGTTCATCTTAGATACCAATAAGATTTTTACAACATGTATTTCACACATTCACCCACCCACCCACCCACCCACCCACACACACACACACACACACAGAAGGTTCTGAGCAAAAGGGTGGGAGAGGAAGGAGAAGGAAGAAGCAGGCAAGATAGAAAAACTGAAGCAGTCAGACGTATGAAACTCACTGACTGACATTTGATTAAAAAAAAAAAATCCTCAGCAACATAAGTGATGACAAGTATGATACTTTATAACCACAACAGCCATTAGCCTGTTTCAACGACACACGGGAACATCATCCAAGACATAGCAGCTTCTCCGCATTTACCCCTCTCTCTAGAAAGGAAACCAGCCGTCCTGTTTGACAGCTCTGTACTTTGTAATAGTTTATTTAACCCCTTGACAGCTCTGTACTTTGTACTAGTTAATTCAACCCCTTGACAGCTCTGTACTTTGTAATAGTTTATTCAACCCGTTGACAGCTCTGTATTTTGTAATAGTTTATTTAACCTCTTGACAGCTCTGTACTTTGTAATAGTTTATTCAACCCCTTGACAACTCTGTACTTTGTAATGGTTTATTCAACCTCTTGACAGCTCTGTACTTTGTAATAGTTTATTCAACCCCTTGACAGCTCTGTACTTTGTAATAGTTTATTTAACCCCTTGACAGCTCTGTACTTTGTAATAGTTTAACCCCTTGACAGCTCTGTACTTTGTAATAGTTTAGTTAACCCCTTGACAGCTCTGTACTTTGTATAGTTTAGTTAACCCCTTGCCAGCTCTGTGCTTTGTAATAGTTTATTCAACCCCTTGCCAGCTCTGTACTTTGTAATAGTTTATTCAACCCCTTGACAGCTCTGTACTTTGTAATAGGTAATTCAACCCCTTGACAGCTCTGTACTTTGTAATAGTTTATTCAACCCGTTGACAGCTCTGTATTTTGTAATAGTTTATTTAACCTCTTGACAGCTCTGTACTTTGTAATAGTTTATTCAACCCCTTGACAACTCTGTACTTTGTAATGGTTTATTCAACCCCTTGACAGCTCTGTACTTTGTAATAGTTTAGTTAACCTCTTGACAGCTCTGTACTTTGTAATAGTTTAGTTAACCCCTTGACAGCTCTGTACTTTGCAATAGTTTATTCAACCCCTTGACAGCTCTGTACTTTGTAATAGTTTAGTTAACCCCTTGGCAGCTCTGTACTTTGTAACAGTTTAGTTAACCCTTTGACAGATCTGTACTTTGTAATAGTTTATTCAACACCTTGACTGCTGCTGATGAACATGCTTGTCAGTGAAGGGTTGTCATCATTAACTGATGCAAAACTGAGATGACAGGTATGGTGTATCAGTCACCATTTTGAATGTGGACTTCTCCTTTTTGGCAGTGCATTACTTTTTTTCAGTAAAATCAATCATAACATCACTGATAACTACACAGAAATTATTAACTCTCTCCATACGAACGGCGAAAGAGACGACGTTAACACCGTTTCTCCCCAATTACCACCATCAAAATATTACAAGCGGAAGGCTCTTACACTGAAGAGGTGAATGTTGACAAAGAATACCACAATTCTGACGACGGAAGCTAAAGGTTGGGTCATTGAGGCACCCACTGGACATCCGAGGGGTCTGTGTAGAGGAGAAGAGAGGACTGGCCGTACTGAATGAGTTAAACTACCTTGCAAAGTCTTGCCACACAGGTTTCATTTCATCACGGATCAAACAACTATAATGGGTTAAAAGCACCGCATCCAACCTCAGAGCACCTGAAATGTTGGGCTATTATTTTTCCCCCCCTTATCCAATACACAGCACAGCATGCTGCCCTGCATTCTTCTTCACTGGCTTACTTCACAGAAAGAAGCGAAAAACCCAAGTACATGTCAAAACTGCACACGCTGGTGGGTGTGTTGGACGCATTGCTGTTATCGGTTATATCTTGATGTCTTCATGTACGGATCTTCATGTACGGTTTCTTTCCCATATTTGAGAGGTTTATGGGCACACACGTGTATCTGTGATGGTTTGGGGAAAATGCTCTTGTGATGCTGACAGCTGAATGTTGCACACAGTGAAGGGAATAAGAACTCAAGACCCCCTCATAAATGATCTGAGGGGATTAGTTTAGCTGGTTTTTATACCTCAGGATCAGAATAGGAGGGCACACAAGCATTTACATAATTACTAGGCTCCATATATATTCTATGTGGAGTGATGGCCTAGAGGTAACGCGTCCACCTAGGAAGCAAGAAAATCTGAGCGCGCTGGTTCGAATCACGGCTCAGCCGCCAATATTTTCTGCCCCTCCACTAGACCTTGAGTGGTGGTCTAGACGCTAGTCATTCGGATGAGACGATAAATCGTGGTCCCGTGTGCAGCATGCACTTAGCGCACGTAAAAGAACCCACGGCAACAAAAGGGTTGTTCCTGGCAAAATTCCGTAGAAAAATCCACTTCCATAGGAAAAAAACAAATAAAACTGCACGCAGGAAAAATACAAAAAATGGGTGGCGCTGTAGTATAACGACGTGCTCTCCCTGGGGAGAGCAGCCCGAATTTCACACAGAAATGTGTTGTGATAAAAAGAAATACAAATATAATACAAATACAAATATCCGTAGAGAGCCTATCAATACAAATCATAATTTGGCTCATCATCTGAAGCAAACGTTTGTCTAATCAAGCATTGTGTGCTGGAAACCGTACAAAACTCATGTCTATGTGAAACAGCCCGTGTCGATGGACAATTCATTGTCATACGATCATGATACAGATCTATCAGAGCTTCAAACCTCCCCTGCTTCAATACTTAACAGCTTCGATAAATCGGAACAAAATCACCAAATGCATTTTCCAGTGAAATATATATATTCATTCCGGACAAGTCCAGTTCTTTTGTCAAAATCATGATCATGGGATTGGACGCCGTCTTCTTAGGAACACAGACCATTACACTACTGTGGGCATTAGAATACCAGCAAGCACGAGCACAAGGGCAAGCCATTGAATTCAGTTAATAGTCCCTCTAGTTTTTCCTCAGAACTATAAATTCCTCTTTGGAACTCCCTACCAGCCACAGTTGTTGAAGCTCCTTCATTGTTTGGCATCCTTTAAGCAGGAGCTCCACAAACTATCATTTTAGTTTACTATTCTCTCCCTGCAAGTAGGATCTGCGAAGGGTGGGACTGCGCCGGTTGGGACCGCTACGGCACCCGGATTGGCCTCTCTGGAGACGTGAAAAGCATGGCACTCTCTTTCCTTTTCCTTTACTGTGTTTCTACGAACCCGGTTTCCTTTGATTTCTTTTCAGTTGTGATTTATTTTGAGTTTCCTCATAAGCGCACTTACAACGCTGTATAATAATCAAAACTGATGGCACCGTGTGTAGCCTATTGATTCAGATTCAGATTCCACGGCTAACATAGATCTGGATCTAAATTCCATTTTCAAACTTCTGCTGCCACGGCTTTGATAGATCGTAACAAATACTCCATGCAAAATCTGAGGCGCGCTCTTTGATGTCAGTTTTCACAATCATGCTGAAGTGGGGTCAATAGATCTGTTGCAGCATTTTCGAGCTGAGATCTGGTAAAATGGAAGGAGATGGTTGCAGGGGGCATCGAGCTCTTCCATCATGACCGCCACAGTATCGTGACCCCTTCTTTGCATATGACCTCGGAGAGCTCCGACAATATTCAAAATACACTGTTTATTGTCCTTTACTCAAGTCTTGAACTCTACGAACAGAGAATAAATTGCACACACACGCACGTACGTAGGCGCACGCACGCACACACACACGCGCGCGCGCGCGCGCACACTCAGAGAGAGAGAGAAAGAAAAGGGGTGGGAGTGGAAGTAGGGGAGTTCGTAGCTTCAACAGATAAGGTGTGTGTGTGTGTGTGTGTGTGTGTGTCTGCGTGTGTGTGTGACCGTGCCGATGTCCTCAGCTGCCACAGTGTGGCAGTCCCTGCCAAATGCCTGGCGGCTGACGCTGACATTTTACAATGTCATGGGCAATTATTATGTCCTCTGTAGCCTCTGTGTGTGTGTGTGTGTTTGTGTGTGACACAAGAGAAAGAGAGAGAGAGAGAGAACAATGAAGGAAAGAAACGATAAATACGTCAATCCACATTGCCTGCATTATGCTTCATACCTGAATCTGATGTTTTTTTTAAAATCACATAAAAAAAATTTAAAAAATGTAGGCCAACTTAGCTTTTCTTATTCCCCATGTGCATATTAAATACATAAACGCCTTAATCTAGGCGCGCGCGCATGTGTGTGTGTGTGTGTGTGTGTGTGTGTGTGTACGAAATTATTCATATTAACGCCAAAATGTTAATTTTAAAAAAGTGTGGAGAAATAAAAGACTCCAAAGTCCTCGTGGGTGGTCGGCAAGTGTGATTATTATCAAAATTTTTCTTTTTCTTTTTTCTTTTTTTTTTTTTAACCTCACCACCATTTTTTTTCTTTCTTTTTTCCCCCCGCAAACCGCTTTACCAAGTCAACTACCTTTTCCACATGGAGATAAAAGTCACCCCCGCCATTCCGTTCTGCCCAGCTTCTAAGGCATGTAAAAAATAAAAATAAAAAAAAATAAAAAAGATGAAACCACCCATGCAGTAATTAAGCAGCCTTGCTGGTCAGGCCACGTTGAGCTATCGGGGTGAGGATCTAGGTTGAGGGCAACTACACGGGGCTTCGTCCACACGTACAGTTGGACAACCTGATTGCAAATCTCAAGGCGTCGAAATGGCCCATTTGGGGGGTGGGGAGGTGGGGGGGGGGCGAGGGGGGCTGTCGTGCTGTTTTACGGGTGGATGGGGAGGAGCGGGGGGGAGAGTGGAAGGGGTGAGAGAGAGAGAGAGAGAGAGAGAAGACAGTTATTTTGGGTGACGCTTTTTTCGGGATAGAGACAGGGGAGAGACTACACACACACACACACACACACACACACAGGAGGGGAGGGGGACTGTTATGGGGTGATGCTTTTCTTTGGGCAGAGAGAGAGAGAGAGATTGAGCCAGGGAAGAGACAGAGAGGGAGGCAGGGGAGGGAGGAGGGTAAAAGACCCAGAGAGGAGAACGGACAGAGAGAAAGTGAAAGAAAGACAGAGAGAAAGAGGGAAGGAGACAGAGACTGACAAAGAGAGAATGAGAGAAATTGACCACACACACACACACACACACACACACACACACACAAACCCAACGTCACCAATGACAAACAGAGGAAATCAACATTACTCATTATCATTAATTAATGGAAAGGCCATGAGTGGCTCTGCTGACGTCAAGTAGTGTAAAACGTGTCAAGAAGGCCCCGCCAGGGCTGGACTGTGCACTGCAGGGAACCCGAACTGTCTGTCCTGTCGGCAGTGTGCGTGCACTGTGAACTTTGTTCCGCGTTCTTCTCGCCATGCTTCGAACAGTCCATGCGGACATCCTGCACTTCGTTTTAAACAATGACCTCACCCTCTTTTTCCCCGTTCACATGTAACAATATCCACAGTGTCTGTTTGTGTGGCTTTGTTGTTGTTGTTTTTGTTTTATTTATTAGTTTTTGTTGTTGTTGTTTGTTGGGTTTTTTTGTTTTTTGTTTTGTTGTTGTCTTTTGGTTGTTGTTGGGTTTTTTGTGGGTTTGTGTGTGTGTGTGTGTGTGTGTGTGTGTGTGTGTGTGTGTGTGTGTTTGGGTTGTTTTGTTTTTGTTTTTTGTTTTTTTACAGCAACAACAACAAATACTACTACTAGTAATACTTCTACTACTCAGCATACATAATCTTGAATATATACTTGGAAGGATATACACATCGTCAACACACACATACACACATCTGTGTGCATGCACACGGTTGGATATATATATATATATATATATATATATATATATAGAGAGAGAGAGAGAGAGAGAGAGAGAGAGAGAGAGAGAGAGAGAGAGAATCATTATCAGATAGATATCATGGTATGGGTAGCTTGCGAGAAAGCGTGACTGAGGACCATCGAGACATTCCAGTCATTGACCTTATCTCAGTTGTTCCAGCTCACACAGCCTTTGCATTCTCAGTGCATGCGAGCATGCACCCAAACCACCTCAAGCCCTGGAGCCAGTTGCATTGCTGGGACGGAAGAGCCTACCTCGTATGGTCGTAACCCGCTAATTAACTGGGTGCAGTACGGAACTGACCAATGGCGTAGTTCGGCCAACGTAGGCATTTTTAGTCACGTGTAACTGTCAAAAAGTTAGAACCAAGCAATGCAACTGGCTTCCCAGGTGTGCAAACTCACCACTACAGACGAGTAAGATGTTTACGCTATGAGCGAGTGTCACGTTTGACCAAACTGCCAGAGTGCGTGCTTGCCTTCTGGGCATGCTGGTCATCAGCTTTCACGATTCCCAGCCGATATTTATCATGATCTGTAGAACCAGTGCCTCAGGTCGCCATGATGTCGTGTCAAGTCTTTCACAGGGAATTTTGTGCACTGATCACTATATATATAAGTCTTCTGTGGATGCCGGTGAGAATGCTCGGAAACAAAACACGTGGTGTGACCTTACCCAAGCAAGTCAGGGCGAGATGAGAGATTCCCGTGCAGTGCAGATTTCTCAATGTCTGTCACCATGTCTGTCTGACAGTTAAGAGTCATGGTATCTCTTTATGAACAATATAAACCAAAAAACAAAAAAACAAACAAAAAAAACCCCAAAAAACAGTATCTGGAAAAAGATCACTGACACCAATATGGGTTTCAAAGGCACCACATGGCTTCATGCACGCGTTCACGTGAAGTAAGTACGGTTCCACTGACATGTCAAAAAGGCGCATTAACCCCACTGACTGATGCTGACAAGTATAATAATAATAATAATGATGATAATAATAATAATATGATTATTGATTATCATCATCATCATCATCATAATCATGTACATTCATATAGCGCCCTTTCCCTCTCTAAGGGTTCTGGGCGCTTTGCATGAAAGAAAAAAGTTACAAATTACATGAATCATTCATTACCACTCTTTAACAATAATAATAATAATGGATACTTATAAAGCACACTGTCCAGGAATCTGCTCTGGTGCTTTACAAAAACGCTTTTGTTAACATAAAACATTACATCAATGTTACATACACACACCCACACAACACACACACACACACACACACACACACACACACACACACACACACAATGCATACATACATTTTAACATACATGTTTATCTAACAGCTACCCTAACACATACGCACACAAGGGAACTTCTAGGAACTATTTTAACGGGTAGGACACTGTAACGGGATAGCGAATGTAAAGGGGTAGGGACTGTACTGAAAGGGGTGGGGGACTGTTTTAGAAGTGTTGGGCACGCTGAAGAGATAGGGATTGTGAAGGGCTTGGGGATTTTAAAAGGGAAGGGGGACTATAAAGGGGTAGAGGACCGTAAAGGGGTAGGGGGGGGGGGGGGTTAAAATAAAGGGGATATGGGGTTGTAAAGAGGTAGGGGCGTGAAGTGACTCCCATTGTACGTTACGCTGTTGTGCTGTGTGGTGTCGGGTTGTTGGGGGCGTGACGCTTTAATGGCTTTCTGCACGCGTCCTCACCATATATATGTGTACACCACTCCGCGTGCTGGGTATGCTCGTGCTTTGACTGAAGAGTTTTTGAGGGGGAATAATCAGCGACCTGTTCACAGTGGTGAAAGCCGAAACTTACCGTGACAAAAAATAAATAAATAAATAAACCCCAACGGAACTGGTAAGGTGACCCAGATTGGCGCGATGCATGAACTTTGCTCATAAATAATTGTATGTGTCACCAAAAAATCAGCAAACTATGTAAGCCTCTCTCTCTCTCTCTCTCTCTCTCTCTCACACACACACACACACACACACACACACACACACACACACACTTATCGAGCAAAAAAGATTACATGGACAATTGTGAAGTCATCGAAAACTAGAAAAGAAAAGATGGATAGCATGCACCATTTAAAATCCTTTCAATATAAACCAGTAAGATAAATAATGAAATTCGAACTTCCATTATCTTCTGAAAAAGAACAACAAAAAACACACACCTAGAATGATGAACAGTTAGGGTTGGGCTTATCATCATTGACATCATTTTATCTCTCAAGTCCTGTGTCAGTCAGTACATCGGCTGTAATTCTGTTTCTACTTGTTTCACTTATTATTTCATTATCTTTTGCATTTCATTCCAGCTCGTGTTCTTTTATTTCTAAACCACAGCCAATCCATTGACAATAACCAGTATTGAGCCCAGTTATAAGCTTTGCTTGTTGTGCTCTGACTCATATGTAATACAGCTGCTTTGGTGATGTTTCTGTGGAATAAAATTTGTTTGAAACAATTCTGTTTTGTGATGTGGTGTTCAGTTGTTCAGTCCTGGATTGCTCTGCCTTTGTTTTGGGGGGCTTTTTAAAAAAAAAAATTAAATAAGAATTCTCTTTTAATCAATCCCCTCGTGGTCATGCCAAGACAGAGGCAAAGCCAAAGTAAAACGAACCAGTTTCTGCAGAATCCACGAACTTTTTTTTTCATATAAAAAATCTGGCCAACTTAAACTCTTCCCTTTTCCATTTCAATCGTGCTTAACAGGTAATCCGCCAGTTGAGAAAAACGTTGAGTCAACAACTGAAGACAGCAACAGTACCATTATACAGGCAGTGAAGGCACAAGAAGCAAGCGAACAGCCGGAAAGGGGAGAGATTCAAGATTCAAGATGGTTTATTCATGTATAGGCCTAGGCCCCTTATGAAGGGGAATGTGAATATTATTTTACAAACAATACATCACGACACTGTGAGCATCAATAAACACAGTCAAACAAAAATATACCTGCGTTACAGTTCAATATGTAGAACAATAAAATAAATTATATATATAAAAAAATTTTTTTTAATAAAACAAAAGCAAAAAAAACCCCCCACACACAAAAGAAAACAAACAGCGTTTTAACGAAGTAGCCACTTCTCTGAATTTGAAAGCTTTGTATAAAAATAGAGAAAATTTGCGAACAACTTCAAAGGAAGTAAATGACATCAGTAAGTTCAATTTAAACAAGGTAGGTTTACTATAATATTTAGGCTGAATAAACTCCTCTCGAATGTTCCTTAAAGCTGGACAGCAAAGAACAAAGTGTATCTCATTTTCTTGTGATTCTTTACATAATGGACAGGTCAGATCACTGTCGATACATGTTCTGTATCTGTAGTGATGGACCGCTAATTCTGTAATACCTAATCTATATCTTGTCGTCATATATTTTAAATGTCTATCCATATTCAACACTAAGTAAGGTTTCAGATCAGAGAGAGAGAGAGAGAGAGAGACGGACATCGTTTTATTGCCATTGACAATACTGTCCTTTGGCAAGGGGGACAATGTTAGAACAAAAGATTAACGGCGGTTTACAGAGAAACTGACACATTGAAAAGAGTTAAAAAGAAAAAAAAAAGAAAATCAACGACAAACATCAAGTACAACAACAACAGCAAAATAATATACAACATATTGCTAAGATTAAAAAAAATAAATAAATAAATAAAATAAACAAATAAGGAAAAATAAAAAAGCTCGACCATCCAACTTTCTACAAAGTCATTCAGAATTATAAACTGTGGAAGTGACATCAGGGTAACAGTATTTTTCGATAACTATAAGGGTTCCGAAGTTAATGTCTTTTTCCGACAATTCCAATCTAGGGCGATTAATTTTGCTGGTGATCTTATTCCGAGAGAGAGAGAGAGAGAGATTTCAGGGACAGGGTACAGTACAGAAAGATGGGGAGATTTCGGAGAGTGGATGGGATATATAAAATCCTAATTACACAGAGAAAGAGGAAGGGCGTTTACAGCAAACTGTCTCGTGACAGGCTGGCGCATGTTCGGGTTACGAAGGGCCACTGACAAAACGGTGGAGAATGGTCGCTTGGCAAGCAAGCGACGTGCTGGCTGAGATAATGTATCATCACTTCACCCGACAAACCCCGCATCACTTTTTTTACCTCGCTCCACAAGGAGTTTTAAGGGTGTACGTATAATTTTTTATGTGCGTGAGAGAGAGAGAGAGAAGGTTGGGGGGGGGGGGGGGTTGGGTGAGTGGTGGTGGTCCATGGGGTGGCGGGAACGCTCCACCTTACAAATTAATGGTCATGTAACTCCAGGAACGTGCAAACTTCCTTGTGGAAAACTCGTACAGTGGACAACGGAACTCTGCATAGTGTGTCTGAGGATTTTAACTCTCTCTCTCTCTCTCTCTCTCGCCCCTCACACACACACACACACACACACACACACACATTCTCACCCGAGATAACCTTAACCACAAGCGAACTCTTTCCCCTGCCTATGAAACGCCAGTATTTCTTCTGCTTAGAGTCAGTGTGACGTTACAGTTTTAAAGATAAACAAAGCTGGTGCAATGCAAATAAACTCGACCATTCAATCAGTCCTTTATATTTGTTTTTTTCGTTCGTTCACTCAAAGGCAATCTTTTTTTTGTGGGGTAGTGCGACTGAGTGTGTGTTTTTTGTTGTTGTTGTTTTTTGTTTTTGCTTTTTTTCTCTTTTTTTTTGTTTGGTTTTTGTTTTGTTTTGTTTTTTTGTTTTTTTCCTCCGTCAGTTTATGACGTACAAACAAAGCAAATGTCTGTGAAGATCAGGTTGTGCTATACACTGCCATGTTTTAATATGTATGCTCAGTTGTCTGCATAACGTGTGTCTTGCATAATTCAACGCCTCAAGGCGTTTTTAGCACTCCCCCCCCCCCCCCCCCCCCCTCCGAAACTTCAGTGTTAACGCGAGCTAGGGGAAAAAAAATGCGCGAGATAAAGTGTCGTGGTGCACTGAAGTTGAAACGCGTGCAAATCGCATTAATTATACATTTTAATTGCGCCTGGAAGCGCGGTCTCCTCCTGTGTTTTTCCTGTTTCTACATTCTTTCACTTTGCTTTATTCATTCATTGTATTTGCGTACCGGTTGTGGAAGGGTGTGTCTTTTGAGATAAGCTACATAACTTCCCTTGTTTGTTCCGCGGGTCATATCTGCCGTGCATGTGATTTCCTGTGCAGTGTTTGCGTGTTTGTGTTTCAGTTACACGTGTGAATACATGAATGCAGTAATAACTGGGTTGTGTTTGAGCAGCGTGACCTTGTGTGCGTTCGCACACGAATCTAATCGCTTCTTTTTAATGTATATATATATAATTTTATATATATATATATATATATATATATATTAATCAATGCTAATTCAAATGTGGCTCTCTAACTCAGAATGGATCTAGACTACAGTCTTTGACGGGTTTCTATTTTATACCCCCCCACCCCCACCCCACCCCCCCACCCCCGCCCCCCCAGCCTCTTTGTTTTAAATACTTTGCAAAGTTATTTTGAAATAATGGAGAGTTACCAGTGCCTGTTTTCCTCCAACACACACACACACACACACACACACACACACACACACACATATATATATACACACACACACACACACACACACACACACACACACACACACACATACACCAATGGCCAAAATTGAATGCTTCATTGTTTGACACGTTTCGAATGAACTCTTCCATGATCCGGATACTGATTCTGATCCTGAAGATGATGAAACAGAGCATCCCAACAGTGGGACAATGTGCAAATAAACGGAACTCTGCCCGTTATCAAAATGGCTTTACCACAATGATATTCGGATTTCGGGGAAACAACAATTGTCAGCGTTTGACCCTGAGTGACGCTGGCATCTCTAGAGGAGCGTCTCACTACAGCCAGGCCCATGATGTGGGTACATACAATAATTATAATTAATATGTCGGCAGACAAGACCTGTCACTGGTCTGGTTTTCAACACCCATGAAAACTGCCACAGCAACGTTGGATCCTCCCATATGGTGAAAAGCTGCACGCCCTGCAATTTGTGCAGTGCTGAAAGAGTTTTAACGCATACAGGGAGGAATTTGCGCAGTGCTGAAATAAACCGTTTTAACTCACTCAGTACGGCCAGTCCTCTCTTCTCCTCTACACAGACCCCTCGGATATCCAGTGGGTGTCTGAATGACCCAACCTTTAGCTTCCGTCGTCAGAATTGTGGTATTCTTTGTCAACATTCACGTCTTCAGTATAAGAGCCTTCTGCTTGCAATATTTTGATGATGGTAATTGGGGTGAAACGCTGTTAACATCGACTCTTTCGCCGTTCGTATGGAAAGAGTTAACACCGACAGGGGGCAATGTGTGCACTGCTGAAAGAGTTTTAACCCAGACAGAAGGCAATGTGTGCAGTGCTGAAATAAACCACTTTAACTCAGACAGGGAGCAATTTGTGCACTGCTGAAACAAACCATTTTAACTCAGACAGGGAGCAATTTCTGCAGTGCTGAAATAAACCGTTTTAACCCATACAGGGAGCAATTTGTGCAGTGCTGAAATAAACCGTTTTAACTAAGACAGGGAGCAATTTGAGCAGCGCTAAAATAAACCGTTTTAACCCGGACAGTGAGCAATTTAAGCAGTGCTGAAATAAACCATTTTTATCCGGACAAGGAGCAATTTGTACAGTGCTGAAATAAACCGTTTTAACCCGGACAGGGAGCAATTTGTGCAGTGTTGAAATAAACCATTTTAACCCGGACATGGAGCAATTTACGCATTGCTGAAATAAACTGTTTTAACGCGGACAGGAAGCAATGTACGCAGTGCTGAAATAAACTGTTTTAACCCAGACAGGGAGCAATTTGTACAGCACTAAAATAAACCATTTTGACCCAGAGATGGAGCAAGTCGGGGAGCAATTAGTGTGGTGCTGAAATAAAACGTTTTATCCAAGTCAGGGAGCAATTTGTGTGGTGCTGTAATAAACTGTTTTAACCAAGACCAGGAGTAATTTGTGCATTGCTGAAATAAACCATTTTAATCGAGACTGGGAGCAATTTGTGCAGTGCTGAAATAAACCATTTTAAACCGGACAGGGAGCAATTTACGCAGTGCTGAAATAAACCGTTTTAACCTTGACTAGGAGCAATTTGTGCAGCGCTGAAATAAACCATTTTAACCCGGACAGTAAGCAATTGTGCAGTGCTGAAATAAACCATTTTAACCCGGACAGGGAGAAATTTCTGCACTGCTGAAATAAACTGCTTTAACCAAGACAGGGAGCAATTTGTGCAACGGATGTTTCCAGTGTGTCTGGCCTTTTGTGTTTATCTTCCGCTGTTCATTTCCGGCGTAGCAGCTTAGTCGCATCCCCGTTGGTTTTTACCCCCCAGGGTGAAATCGGGCTAGCCCAGATTAGCCCCGGAGGCTATGTAGACTAACCAGGAATGACTTCAGGGTATGCTTCAACTCGTCAGAACTACCCTCCTCATGGATTTGACCCATCCCCCATCGTAATGGATGCGAGGGTCATTCTTGGCTAGCTTGAAATGACCCGAGGGGTTGAATTTGGCCCAGTTACAATCAATGCATGCTTTCAAAATACAACTCTTCTGTGTTTGCTTCCGTTAACTCGGTTAAGTTATAACAAAGAGAATAGGGAGGGGGTGTTGGGGGGATGGGGAGGGGGGGGGGGTCCATAAAGTCTCGCCCAGACCGACTAACCTTCCTTTTCCAACAGTTTGACTAAACCCATAGATAGGGGGCAATTTCCAGTTAGGGGGTAGGGGAGGTCGATCATAACTAGCCACAAACGAAACCGGGGGATTCCAGACTAGCCTATAAAGATCCCGGGGTAAAATTCAGCAGGGAGAGGTCTGAAGCTGTTACACCGGTCATATCCACACTGCCTGGGGGTGCGTCAGCGTATTTCCTTTCTGCAAAACGTGTGCATGATAAGAAGCAACAAACTGAATGCTTTTGAGGAACTGTGATGCGTCTGGGCACACATGGCATATCCCATTTCTGTAAAACGTAAGCACGACAGGCATACACAGCAACAAATGGAATACTTTTGTCGAAGTATCTTGCTTCTGCATGCAAATGTTATAGTCAATTTCTACAAAACGTGTAGTCCTACGCAACAAATGGAATACTTTTGTTTGTGCATTGCGTTGCGCATGAATGTGATGTTCCATTTCCGCAAAAAAGCGTATCACTATATGAAGCAACAAATGTATTGCGTTTGAAGATGTGTGTTGTGTTTGCGTGGAAATGCAATAGCGGCATGTTCTTGTCCGTCAAAACGCGCTGCAGACATAGACATACGCACAGCACGTGCTTATATAAAGAAGGCTCAGTGTCGGCGATGTCTTGTCTTGTGTGTGACGTATACAAACACAAGGTAAACAGGAGTGTCTGAGGATTACACAATTTGCCCACGATGTAAATAGCCCAGACATGATGTAAACACAGCAGGGTAAAGTACGCTACAGGCCTACCTGTGATGCCGTGATCAGGCTGTGTGGGCTACACGCCATGAGTCTAAACACAGCGTGCACTTTTATTCTGACTACCTCAGCACGATGCTCTATATTTAAATCCCTCTTTCCATCCCAGAACATCCGTGTGCCTTGAAGTGACTCATGAAGCCTTTGACGTCATAATTATATTACGCGCAAAGTCGCGAGATATTTATGTGCGGATCCAGAGCATGAGAAACAGAATGCGGTGCTAACAGCGAAGCAAAAACTACATCCTTCCTTAGTAAGGAAGGTGTGCAGGCCCATTTTCGTCAGATTTTCGTCCGGGTTCCCAGGCTCTAACGTTGCCGAAAAGTTGTCCGAACAAAAGCAGTGCATACTCAAAGAAGCCAGTTACGGTGGTGGGCTGCCCATGCCGTCATATGACCTATACCTACTTCTCGCTCTGCGACTGTGAGCGACGAAACGTCCACCACAAAAGCGGGCTGCACACCCTCCCTGGTGTCAAGGTGAACGGGGAAGGAACAACCAGGGACTGGGCGGCTCTCCATCGGCATTGCACATGGCAGGGTGTTCGTCATTTGCGGTAATCAGATCGACCTGCGGCATTTCCTGGAGGCTGCCTTGGCCACAGATTGCTTGTATTGTCAGGCCTTGTGTCCTCTCATTACGATCAGTTATCAACTTCACCCACATAATTACTACTGATCTTTGTATTCGATAGATCATCCGTCACGACTGTTTTGCATTCTATTGAATTATGTTGTGTTATAGTACTTTTTGTCACAACAGATTTCTGTGTGAAATCCTTGCTGCTCTCGTCATCATCATCATGATCATCATCATGATCATCACCATCATCCTTCTTCTGATGATGATGATTATTATTACTACTCCTCCTCCTCCTCCTCCATCCCCTCTTCCTACTACTACTATTATTGTTATTGCTGTTGTTGTTTGTTAATACAATTATTTTTCAGTGTTCTTGTTCTTGTTAAGATCATGACAATGACGGCAACAACTGACCTATAGATAAATCCTTTCTTTCATTTTTCTTTCTTTCTTTCTTTCTTTTTTTTTCAACTCTGCTTGCCAAAGGACAGTGTGTGGGACTGAAAATGAAGGAGTCCCAGAGGGAAGAGACAATTCACGCACAGTTCAACAATAGGGGATCAGATGAAAAGCTACACTGAAAATGAATTAAATAAATAAATGATTAAAAAAAAAAAAAAGTAAATAGACAGATAAATAAAATTTTAAAAATCTCCTCTTCCTCCTTCTTCTCCTTCTTCATCTCATCCTCTTGCTTCTTCTTTTTCTTCTTCTTCTTCTCCTCCCCCTCCTCCACTTTCTCCTCCTCCTCCTCCTCCTCCTCCTCCTCTTCTTCTTCTTCTTCTTTTCCTCCTCCTCCTTCTTCGCCCTTAAACCTGTGACGGGTGCAATAACCGAGTGGTTAAAGCGTTGGACTTTCAATCCCGGGTTCGAATCTCGATAACAGCGCCTGGTGGGTAAAGGGTGGAGATTTTTCCGATCTCCCAGGACAACATAATAATATGTGCGAACCTGCTTGTGCCTGAACCCCCTTCGTGTGTATACGCAAGCAGATCAAATATGCACGTTGAAGATCCTCTTGTCTATGTCAGCGTTCGGTGGGCTGTGGAAACAAGAACACACTCAGCATGTACAACCCCGAAAACGCAGTATGGCTGCCTACATGGCGGGGTAAAAACGGTCATGTACGTAAAAGCCCACTCGTGTAGTAGTGAACGAAGAAGAAGAAGACGCAGTGCATACCGAAAGAGAGACAAGAAAAAAAGAGGAGGGAGGAGTACAATAACGTTTTCCAACGTACAAAAAAGTATGAAAACGAACATCAAAACGTGATTTTACTCTTTTTTTTCTTTGTGTGTGTGTGTGTGTGTGTGTGTGTGTGTGTGTGTGTGTGTGTGTGTTCTCAAAAAAGAGACACATACAATTACTCCATGTAAATTAGAAAGTGCTCACAACCAGCCCAACGATTCATCGTAATTCGTGAAATCGTTTAACATAACTTCAACAGTATCAACAAGTTACCTGCCACCAAGTACTTTTCACACATACAGAGAGAGAGAGAGGGAGGGGTGGGGGGGTGGGGGTGGGGGGCTCAACAACTCGAAATGACAAATCGCGCTGGGGAGGAAAGGAAGGTGGTGATCAATGAATAAGTAACAGGAAGAAAGAAATGTAACCGTACCAGTCGCCGAAAGGTCAATATAGGTCACACCATGTGGAGTTATGGCCTAGAGGTAACGCGTCCGCCCTGGAAGCGAGAGAATCTGAGGGCGCTGGTTCCAATCACGGTTCAGCCGCCGATATTTTCTCCCCCTCCACTAGACCTTGAGTGGTGGTCTGGACGCTAGTCATTCGGATGAGACGATAACCGAGGTCCACGTCAACAAAAGGGTTGTTCCTGGCAAAATTCTGAAGAAAAAATCCACTTCGATAGAAAAAACAAATAAAACTGCACGCAGGAGAGAAAAAAAAGTGTGGCACTGTAGTGTAGCGACGCGCTTTCCCTGGGGAGAGCAGCCCGAATTTCACACAGAGAAAGCTGTTGTGATATATAGAAATACCGAGAAAAAAAAAGAAAAAAAAAATTCACGAAGACTCCCTAATGCACC
>NC_134876.1:17706268-17743768 GCF_041734735.1 Babylonia areolata | reverse complement strand
ACACACACACACACACACACACACACACACACACATATATATATATATATATATATATATATATATATAATAAAGAGAGGGGGGGGGGACGCAACAAATACTACAAACAAGTTCAACAGATGTGCGAGAAACTGAACCGATCTTCGATAATTTACACAGCGGCGCGCGCCGATCCGCCTTCAGAATTATTTGTAACACACTCCGATCGATTAGGGGTTGGGTGGGTGGATGGGAGACATCGCCATCTGGACAAATAATAATCGTCGTAATGATGCACCGCCTTGCACGGTGTCACCTGACTGGATGGCCAAACTCCTGACTAAGCTAGGTACCTGATGTACCCATGTTTTGTGCGTAAACTTCATTAACTTAGGTGTGTGTGTGTGTGTGGCGGAGGGAGGGGGGATGCGGGGGGGGGGGGGGGGAGGTGCTGGGGGGGGGGGGCGTGAGGGTGGTGGTGTAAATGTTGTGGGTGTGGATGTGGGTGTGTGTAGCTGTTGCTCCGTCTAAAGACCTGTCGGTCTGCAGTGATCTGATTGACCAGGCCATTGCTTCGGGAGCTGTGAGTTTACAAGATCTTTTGTTTTATGCTTCAGGACTTTTTCTGTACCTTTCTACTCTATCACCAAACAATGAGGGGTGGTGTGAAGTGAGGGGAAAAGCACGTTCAAATGGAGCCACTGTGGGAGGTTAGAGGCTGTCAACAGGAAAGGGACACCACCCACAGATCCACAACCAGGACCCAACCCGAACGGACGACCACCCAGAAAAGGCACCCGGAACCCAACGAGGATGACATCCCTTGGGCTGCCAACCCGGACTTCACACCCACCCGTGGACACCCAGAACCCAGCGAGGACACCCCTGTGGCCGTCAACCAGGACTTCACCCACCCGTCGACAGCCAGAACCCAGCGAGGACACCCCTGTGGCCGTCAACCAGGACTTCACCCACCCGTCGACAGCCAGAACCCAGCGAGGACACCCCTGTGGCCGTCAACCAGGACTTCACCCACCCGTCGACAGCCAGAACCCAGCGAGGACACCCCTGTGGCCGTCAACCAGGACTTCACCCACCCGTCGACAGCCAGAACCCAGCGAGGACACCCCTGTGGCCGTCAACCAGGACTTCACCCACCCGTGGACACCCAGAACCCAGCGAGGACACCCATGTGGCCGTCAACCAGGACTTCACACCCACCCGTGGACACCCAGAACCCAGCGAGGACACCCCTGTGGCCGTCAACCAGGACTTCACCCACCCGTCGACAGCCAGAACCCAGCGAGGACACCCCTGTGGCCGTCAACCAGGACTTCACACCGACCCGTCGACACCCAGAACCCAGCGAGGACACCCCTGTGGCCGTCAACCAGGACTTCACACCCACCCGTCGACAGCCAGAACCCAGCGAGGACACCCCTCAGACAGCCAGTCAGGACTTCACTAACCCACTGACTGCCAGGACCACCCACAGGACACCAGACCGACCCCCCAACCCGGACAGACAACCAGGACCCCACGCCTTGAACCACATCGCCTTTCTATAGATAGATAGATAGATAAAATAGGTAAGTTGGTATGTGTGTATGTAGGTAGATAGATAGACAGATATATATATATATATATATATATAGAGAGAGAGAGAGAGAGAGAGAGAGACAGACAGACAGACAGACAGACAGACACAGAGAGAGAGAGAGAGAGAGAGAGAGAGAGAGAGAGAGAGAGAGAGAAATAACGTTCATGGGTTGGGGCAATATTCTACAAAGTGAACTGAGCCTCGCACTCAGGGACGGCCGGAATGGAATGGCTGGCTACATGTATGTATACCCCGGTGTGCAGAAGCAGACAGGGAGTAGATATAGTACAGAGGGAAAGAAAGGAAACGAAGCAGTGCAGTCAATGAGCTGTGAAACCACCGCCTGTCATGGTGATTTACTGCCAGGGGCTCCACCCCACCCACACTGGTGGTGGTAACTTCTGCGGCTCACCTCCTGGGATATAATAGGAGAGCGAGAGGCACATTTCCCTGTACTGCCTCAGTCACTTTCCTGCCGTTGGAAAACACTGACGACGACACCCATGTGCGAACAACATGACCCTCGTAGAAGGTGTATTGGCTGGCCATGGGTCGTAAATTATTTCGCCTCGACCTTTCTTTCAGTCGACCACAACAAACCACGTGCTTTTATCTGCATAGGCTGATACTTTGTCAGGGTGTGGTGGTAGGAGTTCTTTACTGAAGGGGTGATATTTGTCAGGGAACGGTGTGAGTTATTTATCTAAGGGGTGATATTTGTCGGGGAACGGTGAGAGTTATTTATCTATGGGGTGATATTTGTCGGGAATGTTGAGAGTCATTTATTTCAGGTGTGATATTGTCAGAGAATGGTGGAAGTTCTTATGTCCGTGGTGATATTTGTCAGAGAATTTTGAGGGTTACTTATTTCCAGGGAGATATTTGTCAGAGGCTGGTGAGGGTTATTCATTTCCGGGGTGATATGTCAGGGAACGGTGAGAGTTCTTTATTTCCGGGGTGATATTTGTCAGGGAACGGTGGGAGTTCTTTATTTCAGGTGTGATATTTGTCAGAGGCTGGTGAGGGTTATTCATTTCCGGGGTGATATTTGTCAGGGAACGGTGAGAGTTTTCTGATTCTCAAACTAGGAGGTAAGATTGCACAGGCTCTTACTGCCTTAGTGCTGCAGCCTTGGGGGTAAGTTGACCTTTAGGAACTATACCAACGCCGACTGTCCTAAAACCCTCTTGGCCGACAGAATGGGGATTTTCCACGGGAATTTCCACTATAATCAAATTCTAGCCCAGATAGTCGGGACAGTAGTTGCCTCCTCTGATGTTCTGATGGTCATGATCAGACTGGACTGACTATCGTACATAAGTGCATCAAAGTTCGTGCTGTCAAAAACCAGGCACATGGCTGGACTTTGTGGAACAGTGCAGCCAGACAATGGAATGGTTGACTGTTGAATCAAAAGTGTCCAGCCACATGGCAGAGTCTTTAACTCTTTCCATACGAACGGCGAAAGAGACGACGTTAACAGCGTTTCACCCCAATTACCATCATCAAAATATCGCAAGCGGAAGGCTCTTATACTGAAGACGTGAATGTTGACAAAGAATACCACAGTTCTGACGACGGAAGCTAAAGGTTGGGTCATTCAGACACCCACTGGACATCCGAGGGGTCTGTGTAGAGGAGAAGAGAGGACTGGCCGTACTGAATGAGTTAAAAGAAAGAAAGGAAAACAAAACAAAACATTTCGACTTACAGATTTTATAAAAGGGTTAATGTCTTACTCAAATATAGGCCTACTGGTTTTAAGAAAACCTACAGACTACATTATCTTGTTCAATGTTTTCCACTTACAGAGTTTAAGAAAACAATTAGACTTTCATTTTTATTCGTTTTCCTTTCTTTTTATTGTATCAAGAGCATTGCACAGATCTGTCCTTGAATAACTGATAATCTTTGAGAACTAACAAATATCTGAAAATTACCATCATACGCCGTTATTGACTAACAATATGCCTACACCGTCTAGCAAGAGACGAAGAGAACCCTGGCGACTGCCTTGTTTTGGTTTTGCATCTTGTCTTGTCTTGTTTTGTTTTGTGCTCGTTCTTGAAATGCATCCCACGATGACTGGAAATTTGCCATCGTCAGCAATGAGCGTGGATGCGGGGGATACAGAAATAGAAAAAGAACGATATAAAATTTGACTTTAACTGGGATTCTTATGTGAATGCAGACATTTCATTGTATATAAGAAACATAACATTTTATGTTCTGTCGTACAGCTAAAATAACACACAAGTGATGTTACACTGACAAGGTACTTGCTATGAGAAAGACGCACATGGGAAAAAGAGAGATACTGATGCTTTGGACAAGTCAGCACCGTAAAACAAAATAACTGTGTGTGTGTGTGTGTGTGTGTGTGTGTGTGTGTGTGTGTGTGTGGTTAAAATCTATGCTGGCATTGTAAACGTCTGTGATCCGTTTAACGATTGTTTGTAACACCCCCTTCAGACAGGGGCTATGTCCTATTCCGAATAAAATATTCTCTCTCTCTCTCTCTCTCTCTCTCTCTCTCACACACACACACACACACACACACACACACACACACACACACACACACATTCGAGACACACGCACGCCTCAGAAACAAGTTGGTCAACACGATGACCATTACTAAAGTGCTGTCACGCCCAGCGGCAGGCGGGGACCATGTATGTGGGCGTGGGAGGGGGCGGGGGGGCGGGGGCGGGGGACAAGAGACTGATGACAGTCGTGCACTATGTAGAACACAATAGAAACGCCACAGAACGGAACATGCATGAGTGGGCCGTGTAATGGACGGGACGACTTAGGGTGACAACCACAATACAGCCTTTCTTCTTCTGAACCCCGAGTGACCAGTGGAAGCACACTGTCAAGATTCCTCTTCAACAATGTAAAGAGTCACTGCGGCACTGACCAACTGTTCACCAGGTCTGTATGTTAAAAGCCTGGGTCTCTGCAAACGGTTTTTAGTTCAGTCTTTCATACCCGTAGACAGACAATCAGCGCAAAGCGTACTGATCTTCATAATGCACTGTAGCCTATGTATTAAACACACACACACACACACACACACACACACACACACACACACACATATATATATATATATAAAAGTGGAGTGATGGCCTAGAGGTAACGCGTCCGCCTAGGAAGCGAGAGAATCTGAGCGCGCTGGTTCGAATCACGGCTCAGCCGCCGATATTTTCTCCCCCTCCACTAGACCTTGAGTGGTGGTCTGGACGCTAGTCATTCGGATGAGACGATAAACCGAGGTCCCGTGTGCAGCATGCACTTAGCGCACGTAAAAGAACCCACGGCAACAAAAGGGTTGTTCCTGGCAAAATTCTGTAGAAAAATCCACTTCGATAGGAAAAACAAATAAAACTGCACGCAGGAAAAAAAAAAAAAAAAAAAAAAAGGGTGGCGCTGTAGTGTAGCGACGCGCTCTCCCTGGAGAGAGCAGCCCGAATTTCACACAGAGAAATCTGTTGTGATAAAAAGAAATACAAATACAAATATATATATATATATAGATATATACGCACACACACGTAATACATATATCATGTCAACAACACGACTCTCGTCACGCGCGCGTGTTTTCCATCAATTGTTTGAGCCGGTGACGTTGGAATTGCTAAACTGTGTGTCACAGGAGAGAGGGAGACAGAGACAGATACAGTGAGACAGAGACAGACAGTGTGACAGAGAGAGACAGAGAGACATGCAAACACACACACTCACAGAGAGAGAGAGAGCAATACCAATAGTCTTCAGCATCTTTACCATTTCAAAATGTGTGTCTGCGCGCGTGCCAGTGTACCTCAGACAGACAGACAGACACGGCGACTGATGCCCAAATAAAAAGGTCGTAACGCTCACAGCAGTACTTTATGACGATATAAACGCGGGCACGTGCGTGTCGGAGAGTGGGAGGAGCAGGTAGAAAGGTCACAGAGTTATCTCTTGTGTGCGTCTTCCACGTGCACAGGAATTTGGGTCACCCACCTCTCCTCCCTGCTCCCCCCCTCTCCTCCCCCTATCCGCGTTGCACGAGCCAACACATCAACTTCTGTCTGTCTGCTCGTTCCACCAAGACTTGGCAGAGAGAGAGAGGTACGGCTCTGAACTAACCCCACCTCACTGGAAGCCAGACAGCTGTTCCAGTCTATAATATACTGCTGTAGTTTCTGCTTCTGGAGTTGCAGCTCTTTTTTTTTTCTTCTTCAGTGTTCTCTTCCTTTACTTGTTCTGCTATTTTCTTTCTTTAACTTAAAAAAAAAAGGTGGGTTTTTTTTCGTTCCATGTGCAGCTTAGACGTAATTTTGGTGCGGTTTTTTTTTTTTCTTTTCAGTAGATGTGGTGTTGCTGTACGGGTCAGACTACACGATTTGAAACTGAACTGACTGAAACTGCAGCATGCAAGCTGGAAAACACACACACACACACACACACACACACAAATTACAAATAACAGTTTGGTAATAGCTGTAGAATTGCACTGGCCTGCGTCTTGGGTAGAATAGACTACTATCTAAAAGACGTAGTCTGGATGAGAAAATCCATTCGTAAAATGGCAAGTTAAATACTGCTTTCATTCATGTTCAGAATAAATGAATAACGTCTTTATTTCCGTCTGATAAAATTTAGATTTTGTTTTTCAGGCACACAGTAGGAGAGGTTTCTGCCACACGGTTTTCTCGCTTCACTCCTTGATGGACTTTAAATCAAATCACATCATGTCGTTTTTAACCCGGTGGAGCAATCTTGGGGGTCTTGATAAAGTTGATTTAATAGACCTATTCAAAAGACAGGTAAATTGCAAGAGGCAATGTCGTTGAGCAACAGTGAAATTGATATGTCAAGGCGCTTCTGAATGTATCCCGAGTTCAGTTATTTCAAATGAATTCAGCAGTTAATGAGAAGATATTTCGACGTCGTATCGTGGCCCGGTCGCTTTTGAACGTGCTGTTTGAAGTGGTGTTGATGTAGTTTGTACAGTGTAAAACTGACTCTTTCTGATATGAAAACTTTGATACTTTGATACTGTCTTCACGAACGCTTCAACGAACGCAACGCGGCATACTATAGCAACCGTCCATGGTCGTTTTAACTAAAATTGTACTGATAGAAATAATTAATACAGAAAAAAGAAAGAAGAAAAAATGGAAAAAAAAACCCTCACGTAGGTATATATGGGGTAAATTGTAAATAAGAATGGTTGATGTCATACTGAACTAGGCAACGTGAACGTTCGATCTCATAATAACAGACCCCACAGAATGAAGTGGTAAACCATGCAGTGTGTCTTGGTCTGTATTATGTGTGTTTTCTTTTTCTGTGTTCTGGGCAGGATGACGGTGATGGTTGGAATAGTCGAGTTTGATTGTACACAGCGATGTATATATGTTTCCAGTGTGCTTTGATCCTTTTCTTCTTCTGTTTACAATTTGCTTCTTTAGATTCAGCCTCTCTTTAGGGCGATGGCTGGATGTTAAAACAAAATGCTGAAGTCTTGATTATATACGTTGATAAAGAATTTGTCGTGTCCACCCGCCTCCAGATTTGCAGGGGTACTCTTCCTTTAACAGATTTTTGGAGTCCCGACCGAGGGCCTTTTTTTCCTATTTGTCTGTCCGTCACCCTCTCCACTATCCTTCTATTCCCGTTTGCTGTCTTTCCTTTATCTTTACTTTGTACATATTAAATGGAACAGCTTCGCTGTTTTCTGTCGTGTCTTCAGTTTTCTTCGTCTGTCCGTCGTAATATCACAGAATTTTTTTTTTCCTTTCAATTGTAGAGAGTTGGGTGCTGTTGTTGTTGTTGTTGTTGTTGTGTGTAAGTGTGTTCGTGTTGTTGTTGTTGTTGTGTGTGTGTGTTGTTGTGGTGTGTGTGTGTGTGTGTGTGTGTGTGTGTGTGTTGGTGTTGTTGTTGTGTGTGTGTATGTGTTGTTGTTGTTGTTGTTGTTGTGTGTGTGTGTGTGTGTGTGTGTTGGTGTTTTTTTTATGCTTTTGTTTTTGTTGTTGTTTGTTTTGAGGTGTGTTTTGTTGTTGCTGTTGTTGTTTTTGTTGTTCTTTCCATTAAAGAAAAGGTGCTATATATATACATATATATATATAATCCTGTCTTGGTGCCGTAGAGCAGCAACAGGTCCAGGCGCACTGACCTGTGTGGGGATGACGAGGTGTGGCAGTGTGGACAGCAGCAGCAGGAGGAAGGCGAGGAGCCGGACAGCGGTCAGCCACGTGCAGCACAGCGGGGTGGTGGGTGAGGCCAGGCGGACACTCCTAGCCATGCCCCCTCCACACCCCTCCCCGATACTCACAGGTCGTCCCGATGGCACTTCAGGCAGATGGCAGATGGTTGGAACCCATGAACACACAACGTGAGGCCAACAACTGACCACTTGTCCCTGATTTCACGATGCTCAGTCGTAGTTAGCGCCAGTTTATGTACAGGGCCACTCACGTGTTAGTTCGTTCTCTGCGTGTTCTCACATGTTTGTGGGTCTTTGTCACAAGAGGGTCTGAGATGACTGACGCTTTGCTAGCCCCGGCTGAAATTTCACACCGGAAGACTACGGGCACAAAGCACAACAGGTAGGGCAGTCAGTGGGACCCTGAGACTATCTTCCCCACAACAGACGCTGTCGCGCTAGGGACAGTCCTTGCCTGCGATCACTTAAATACCAGCAACTAAACTTTCCACTGAGGTAGGTTCTATGAAATAAAGACAAGCACTTCTTCGTCACACAATATTGCTTATTATGTGCGCAGTTGTGTGCCAAGGAAGGTGCGTGGTCTTTCATGTGATCAGTTTTCACATCAATTCCACGGCACATTAAAAGCCATTTGAAAGTGCATCAAAAGAACAGTGAAAGCCTGGCACTAAACTTGGCGATGGTTCACACCACCGTGAAACGTTGCAATCAGTGTGGTGTTAGTTACATCATGATCGACTTGATTGTATAAAGAAACTGATGAAGAGCTAGAGGGCTGTCCTATTTCAGTTCACCCCCAAAGGGTGTTTCCAGGAAGTGGGGAAACCACCTATCGTTGTACAACACTACGTCACTGTCCCTACACTTCACAGGGAAGTCCGCACTGTAAACACACCCACCCCTGACACTGACCAACGCGGCCTTTAAGTCTGTTCAAACAATATCGTCAGTCTACACACTGTCGACACACCACAGCACAATTCTGGCAGTAACGGTAAAGTTCCATGTCTGTGTGCAGCGTTGCCTTTACCCGGCATAGTAACAATCCCCAGCACTAGTTATCCCCAACGGCCAACACAAAGTTTGGTGTGGTGTGGGCTGCTGAGTGATGCTTCGTAAACCCCATGGTTGGTGGTGAGGGGAGAGAATTATGGAAGAGATAGAGGATTTAAAAGCTGTAGCCCCCGCTGTGTAATGACGGAGGTGAAGTGAAGAGGACTATCACATGCTGTTAAACCACACCTGCCCCCCTGCCCGTGTCGCCCGTTTCTCTGTCCTCCCATCAACACTCAAACCGTCACACGGTAAGTTCGCGCCTCGTCCCTCACTTGAGCAGACGACACTTGGTGGATATAAAGTGTGACGCGTGGCACTTGAGCCTGTGTGACTGGAGACAGTCACGATATTCCACACACCGAACACACAACTTTTGGGGACATCGTAGCACTCAGAAAACTTTTACGTGTCACGGATCTGCTTTGTTATATATGTTGTCGGGCATGAGGTTGAACTGACAGAAACTCGGTCGAAGATAGCGCAGTCTAAGCGAACATTACCCTCCCACACATGCCCACACGTACCACTCTCGCGGCCAGCTCTGAAGCTGTGTCAGTTGCCTCAGACCGACTTTCGGGCCTGTTGGGTCAGTTCCGAACATCACACTCTTCACTTTCTCTGAGCAGCTGATAGCACCACACTCCCTGTGCTGCTGGTGTTTGGTTGGCCCCCCATCCTCACACTGTTACGATGTCAGCCAGGTAGACGTGACGCTCCGCCCACTGTACACATTAACACGCGGCTCCTGTGTTGTTGAATGAAGACGTGGGTCTATCGATCGTAAGCTGCACACACACGCACACTCGGGTGGGAAGCGAACGGACACCAAACTTGCAGAATAGGATCATACTAAGAAATTCATCACAATCAGCTGGAGAAGCCTGTTCGTTCCGTTTACAGACAGTACAGGGCCAGTGAGAGAGAGCAAGAGGGGGAGGTTGGGGAGACGGTGGAGGGGAAACAGGCCCATGTGCTGTGTGATGAACTGAACGCCACTTCAGGCCCGAGTCGGCTGAAGCTTTGGGTTAGGGCTGTACAGAACACACCCACCTTCGTCCCTGTGTGACTGCACCTCCAATGTCATTATTATTATTATCATAAATCTCATCGTTCTTATTCTTATTATCATTAACGAAAGACGTATAGAGCGCATAACTACTGCGCGTGTCATCTATGCAGTTAATCGGATTGGAGGAAGAGAGGATAACTGTTTATTGTTTACTTTTTTTTGTTGTTTTTTTGATTGAACTACTTCCAATTCCATTTCTGTTCGTTTTGAAACAATAGATAATAATAAATAATAGTTCGGGTTTACTTTCTTGTTCAACGGAACTCGCTGAGATAAGTACAAGTAATGGACCTGCGTAAGATAATGAATGGACTGATAAAGAAGAAAGGGGGATTGATGAAAATAAGAGTAAAAGGGGAAAAAAAAAGAAGATAGAAATTATGGTTCTTCAGCACAACAGATCTACAAGAATTTTTAAATGACTGGGGCGTACAACGGAAAAATAGTAGGACAAAGTTAAACGTCCTCTTGAAATTATAGTATCGGGTGAACTTCCAAGTGGCAGACTACAAATTCAGAGAAAGAAGAGTGAGAGAAAGGAGAAGAGGGAGAAGAAAAAACAACAAAAACAAACAAACTAAATATTGATTGGCTTCTACTTTCTTCTTACAAAACACGTCACACACTGAGCACATACATTTTTTTTTTTTTTTTTTTTTTTTTTTTTTTTTTTAGTAAGAAACAAGAAAGCATGAATCTACAGTCATTGCAAGGGAAAACAAGTTTCACGTACTTCTTCTTCTTCTTCTTCTTCGTTCGCGGGCTACAACTCCCACGTTCACTCGCATATACACGAGTGGGCTTTTACGTGTATGACCGTTTTTACCCCGCCATGTAGGCAGCCATACTCCGCTTTCGGGGGTAAGTTTCACGTACAAAACACCCAAAATATAAATCAGTCATTATATCTTTGTGTTTACACTGAAAGCTGATCTTCCAGATCATATAGTTTTCGGTTAACCAATTTTTTTTTTTTTTTAACAGTGTCGTATTACCAATTATCTCACAAATATATCGCCACACAAAATCGGCTCACACAAATCCCACCACTAATCAAGTTTGGATAATACTGGGTATATTAGTTTATCAATAAATTCATTTCAAATACCGCCAGAGATTGCACTTGGTTAACGTCTTCACACAAAAATATGCTATACTAAATGAAACAATCTCGTTGTTCCTAAAAAAAACCAAAAAAACTTCGCAGAATGCGGAACGCTTGTGCAGAACTCTGCCGATAGAGCGAAGTTAAAGTGTGCATCGTGTCAGCCCTGTACTGAGCAAACGGGAGAGAGCGATGGAGTCTGCCTCATTTGCGAGGCCAGTGGTGTCAGTGTGGGTGTGGTCCTTTTTGCCTCGCCAGGCACACAGCTGCTGCTGGTGGTGGAACGGCTGTGCTCTTTATGAAATCATTCACATCCGTGCCTGACGCACTTGTGGAGATATGAAGTGGCGTGTGTGTGTGTGTGTGTGTGTGTGTGTGTGTGTGCGAGCGCTTATGCGAGACTTGATTTTATATCGCGCGCGCGCGCGTGGGAGAGAGAGAGAGAGAGAGAGAGAGAGATTCACTACACTGACACTGACAGTGACTGACACTGACATTAAAACTATTTCATGTCATCAGCAGAAATGCTTTAGTGACACAGGGATTCACAATTTCATATAGATTGTCAAAGAAACTGAAATACACAAACGTTAACATATAGGTATACCAAAGAAATACTTTAACATGTTCTGCACATTCAGAGACACTGAGCAGTCGCTCCAGCGTTCATGCCTGTCTTCATTCATGCAAATATAAAATAGGCTAAATTATGAGGCCCAGACCTTATAGTTGTTGTTGTCGTTCCTGTTCATGCAACAAGCAAACCACCGGGCACATTAGGTGTGTGTGTGTGTGTGTGTGTGTGTGTGTGTGTGTGTGTGTGTGTGTGTGTGTGTGTGTGTGTGTGTGTGTGTGTGTGTTGCCCCAGAATTTTGCCTTTTCTTATGATGAAGAATGATGTGTGTGTGTTTGTGTGTGTGTGTGTGTGTGTGTGTGTGTGTGTGTGTGTGTGTGTGTGTGTGTGTGTGTGTGTGTGTGTGTGTGTGTGTGTGTGTTTGTGTGTGTGTCAGTGTGTGTGTGTGTGTGTGTGTGTGTGTGTGTGTGTGTGTGTGTGTGTGTGTTGCCCCAGAATTTTGCCTTTTCTTATGATGAAGAATGATGTGTGTGTGGGTGGGTGTGTTCAAGTTGTTGTAGGCCTACATGCTTGACACTGAGGATTTGCAGACAAGATTCGCTTCCGCGAAACTCGTGTCGATCTGTGGCTTAACCACATGTAATCAGATTACACGGTCCGTGTATTTTAAATTTATCTATTTTAAATGGGGTCCGCGTCTCAGGAGTGTTGTATCAAATATCTCACTGTGCTCTATTCGAGTTTCCACAAAAGAAAAAATATCTTAGGGTGTTAGAAATCTGGTTTTTTTGTATGTGTGTGTGTGTGTGTGTGTGTGTGTGTGTGTGTGTGTGTGTGCAGAATACTTTTTGTGTACAGAATACCTTGTGTGTGTGGTTTTTTTTTGGTTTGTTTTGTTTTGTTTTTTGTTGTTGTTTTTTTTGGTACAGAATACTTTTTGTTGGTTTTTGTGCACAGAGTTTTTTTTTTATTGTTTTGTTGTTGTTGTTGTTTTTTTACAGGATACTTGTGGGTTTTAGGGGACAGGATACTTGTGGGTTTTTGTTGTTGTGGGTTTTTGTGTACAGGATACTTGTTGTGGGTTTTTGTGTACAGGTTTTGTGTACAGGACTTATACTTTTTGTGGGTTTTTTTGTACAGGATACTTGTGGGGTTTTGTGTACAGGTTTGTGTACAGGATACTTTTTGTGGGTTTTTGTGTACAGGATACATTTTGTGGGTTTTTGTGTACATGTTTTGTGAACAGGATACTTTTAGTGGGTTTTTGTGTACATGTTTTGTTAACAGGATACTTTTTGTGGGTTTGTGTGTACAGGATACTTGTGGGTTTTTGTGTACAGGTTTTGTGTACAGGATACTTTTTGTGAGTTTTTGTGTACAGGTTTTGTGTACAGGATACTTGTGGGTTTTTGTGTACAGGATACTTTTTGTGGGTTTTTGTGTGCAGGTTTTGTGTACAGGATACTTGTGGGTTTTTGTGTACAGGATACTTTTTGTGGGTTTTTGTGTACAGGGTACTTGTGGGGTTTTGTGTATATGCTTTGTGTACAGGATACTTTTTGTGGGTTTTTGTGTACAGGTTTTGTGTACAGGATACTTGTGGGGTTTTGTGTACAGGTTACTTGTGGGGTTTTGTGTACAGGATACGTGTGGGTTTTGTGTACAGGTTTTGTGTACAGGATACTTGTGGGGTTTTGTGTACATGCTTTGTGTACAGGATACTTGTTGTGGGTTTTTCTGTACAGGATACTTGTGGGGTTTTTTGTACAGGGTTGTCCTCTAGTCCCCCACCCCCTACCCCCGCGCCTCCCCACCTTCAGATTCCACCCTCTCCGTCCCGGGTGGGCCCCCACCCGGCTTCACTCCACCTGTCTGCAATAGAAGTACGAAGAATTACAGACGGTGGGAACGAATTGCACGCACTGCATCGACAAAATAAGGATAAAACAAATCTACATTTATAATACGTACCATATTGGAAATAAATGTCTCATTTCAGTATCTTAAATTCAGACATCTATACATAGCTGTTCAAGAGGCTATTTTCGCGCATATCACTGGTCCGTACGGGTACAGCGTATAGTGGACTATAGTGGACCGCCGAACTGGGTAGAAACTTCTACTTGTCCCTGACACTGGCTATCGTCTTGTGGTTTTGGGCGACTGGAGGTTTTCCCAGTCCACGGCTCGAGGATGTCCGGATCTGTCCACCTCTTTCTCTGACGTCCCCTTTGTTTTCTTCCCTTCAACTGTTCCTTGAAGGGTGGTCTTGTAGAGGCTACAAGACCTCGTTACATGGTCAAACCATTTCAATGTTCTTTTCTTTACAGTAGAGAGCAGATCTTCGTAGTTGTTCATGTGCTGTCTCACTCTTCTGTGCACCTTCTCACGAAGGATGCTGTCAGTGGATGATTTCCAACAAGTCTTGGATCCTCCAGTTTTTGTTCAGTTTAACTTTCCCATCACAGCTGTTGTTATCGAAGTTCTTCCATGTACTTCTGGCATGGATCCTTCATGACAGCACCTAGGTACTTGAATTGTTTGACTATTTCAAATTGTTGGCCACTGACTTTGATTGGTGTACTGATGGGTTCGTCACTGTTTTAGTTCATTGGCTTAGTTGTTTTTTTTTCAGCGCTGATTTCCAGAACATATCTGGATGATGTTTCGTCTAGACATTTCATCAGGTTAGCCAGCTCTTCCATCTCTTCCTGCCAGGCTGTCTATATCACTGCTGACAACTGCAATTGTTGTCTGTTGCAGGGACTGATTTGATTGATTTCTTGTACTACAATGAGTGGGTGCAATGGCTTTGTTTTAGAAATCCGTTATAAATTACCAGTATATTCATTGTTTGTAATACTGTTAGTGATCAGTTCTGGCACTTTTTTTTTTTGCATCAACTTGAGAACTCTTATGATTACAACAAACCTGTCAATCACACACACACACATTTGCATGCATGTGAATTTTTTCTCCTTTTCATAAAGAGAACTGAGAAGTAAACCAAAAAAGATGTGAGGGAAACAGAAAAGTCAGTAATAACTATGCACTTGCCAGTGTTTTTTTCTTTTTCTTTTTCCTCCCTCTTTTTCTTTAAAAATCAACAAAATTGCAGAAAGAGAGGTAAATGAAGTCAGTGTGTGACGTGCGATGCTTTTCTTTCTGCTTCTTCTGCAATGAATAATATATATATATATATATATTGTACTAAACAGCTGGTCAACAAGATCGCGCCACTGGAGTCAGCTTGCGGCAATATGATAACAGACCGGAACAAGCAGGTAGAGAGATGGGCGGAACACTACCAGGAGCTCTATTCAAGCCTGAGAAAACATTGTCGCAGACGCAGCAGTGGAGAGCACCGCCAACCTCCATCTTCCCTGTCACGGCAGTGGAAGAACTCGACATCCCGCCCTCTGAAGAGGAACTCAGCAAGGCCATCGACTCCCTCGCCTGTGGAAAAGCTCCAGGAAAAGATGGAATCCCGCCTGAAGTCATCAATGCTGGAAAAAAGACCGCGCTACTCCTCCACCTGCACCAGTTGCTACTGCAGTGCTGGGTAGAAGGGACTGTGCCCTGTCACGCCACGGCTGACAGAATGACAGACAGACGGACGAACGGTCGATGACAAAAACTCAATGAATCTGTCAGCCCTCCGCACCAGTCGGAACAACCAGATTCTTCTTGAAATTATAACATTTATTCAAAAACAGACAAACAAAAATAATATTTGGTATTTGCGAACACGAAATTCAACAACAAAACAATACTGACACAACTACCCCCCTCACGCGATTACAAACACACAAAAAATATAGTCTGCTGTGCTCAGCCTCTGCCGCCGCATTCCAGAATACACCAGCGGTCAGGAATGGATGGGATAAGGGAGATAGTAAGTTGGGGGACAGCACTTAACACAGCGACCACGTTCTTCCAGCCGCCGCCGTCACGGTCGTCGTCGCTGTTATCGTCGTCGCTGTTATCGTCGACGCGGTTGCGCCGCTGCCACAGAACACTGCCAGTCCCGCACCATGCAGACCTCCCTCCAGCCCACAGCCACAACCAGCAGAGGAGTGGAACCGTCCAAACGGGCACAATGGAAGAAAAAACCTAAGAATGGCAAAGTGTCAGTTCTGACTCTGAAAGATGCTAGTCACACCCAACCTATCATCCCGCCCATCCAACCTGCCGTTACAATAACGTATCTAACTTTAACTCGATTTAACTTAATTTATCCCAAAATAATAAGCATTATTAATATTTCTCATGAACACACACAATGATAGGAACTCACGGCATCTCTTAATCATAACAAAATAATATGAACAGCTACAGCAAATTCAAACAAACATGCATTCACAGCCTCTGTCATTCCCTCCACCACCATTCCTGCAAGTCCAAACGACCAGCCGACCAAGGAAACATCACACACCCTCACCTCAGGCAGGCTATGTGAAAAACCTGGAACTGGTGTTCCAGCCGTTGCAACGCCCGCCGACAAATGGCGACAACCTGCTGCTTCACCGCAGCAGAAGACATGGGAAGATCAACTCCCCAAACCCCTAGTCGAAATGACTCTCACAGCAGTTGACAGTGGAGTGCCAGACAGATACAGGAACAAATCAAAAACCAAAACACAACTCACTGACGCGAGTTGGTTCGCACGTGGGATTCGGGCCGAACGCGTTGCCAGTCTATCTGGCGGCTTACAGAAATAAATATGTCAGCTAAGGGGAGTCTCACACTCTGGATATGTCGACGCGTGACATGCTCCAGGAAATGCGTGACGCCAACATCATCACTCTGTACAAGAACAAGGATGATCTCAGCGATTGCAACTACCGTGGAATCTCCCTGCTCAGTATCGTTGGGAAAGCCTTTGCCCATGAAGTCCTGAGCAGACTGCAGTTACTTGCTGAACGCGTATACCCTGAGGCACAGTGCGGATTCAGAGCTGGAAGATCAACAGTCGACATGGTCTTCTCCTTGCGGCAGCTGCAGGAGAAATGCCGGGAGCAGAGACGGCCACTATATGTCACATTCATCAACCTGACCAAGGCCTTTGACCTGATCAGCAAGAAAGGCCTCTTCACACTGCTACAGAAGATCGGATGTCCCCCCAAGTCCTGATGATGATCACGTCTTTTCATGAAGACATGCAGGGCACCGTTCAGCACGATGGATCTTCATCTGACCCATTCCCGATCAAGAGCGGGGTGAAGCAAGGCTGTGTGCTGGCCCCAACACTCTTCGGTATTTTCTTCTCGCTGCTGCTGTCCTATGCCTTCAGCCAGTCGGAGGACGGAGAGTATCTCCACACCAGAAACGATGGCAGTCTTTTCAACCTGGCCCGCCTTCACGCTAAAACCAAAGTGCATCAGGTTCTCATACGCCAGATGCTTTTGGCAGACGACGCACTCTGACAACTAACTCTGAGGAGGCACTCCAGCGACTCATCAACCACTTCGCCCAAGCATGCAGAGAGTTTGGCTTGACTATCAGCCTAAAGAAGACAAACATCATGGGCCAGGACGTGAGCAGCACCCCAAGCATCTCCATTGGTGACTTCACACTTGGGGTCGTCGAGGACTTTACTTACCTCGGCTCCACCATCCAGAAGTAGTTGTGCCTGATTACTTAATGAGGAAAAACATAACATATATTTGCATGTTAATCTAAGTGTTTTTATACATATACATATTTTTTAAGGAGTAATGGGAAAATCAATGCAGTTGCCTATCATTGGTGCCTGGTGGAATAAGGGTCGGGATTTTACCATTCCCTCAGGTCAACATGTGTGCTGGTCTGCTAGTGCTTTAATACCCTTTAATGTATGTCAAAGATCAAATATGCTTCTTAACCTATTCAACCCCTGGGATTTTATTGCCTCGGAAGGTGTCCATGCCACACTGATGCGGAAAAAACACACAGAAAATATGCTGTTTTCCCTCCAAACTACAAATGGACACTTCAGGAAATACTGTAGAACTTACTTCCCTTTTTTTGTGTTTTATGCCTGTGCATGAACCTGAACGCCATTTTAATGAGATAAATTTTGATGCTTGAGCAATGCTCTTTCACTGGGCTCAATGAGTTAAAACTCCTTATGCCATGTCAGCATTTGTTGGTTGTGGAAAAAAGAATATGTTCAGCATGCAAATCCCTGAAAATGAATTACTGCTGCCTAAACGCCATGATTAAAAACAGCCATGAAGGTAAAAGCCCACTTGTTGATGCAAGTGAATTTGGGCATTGCAGTCCAAGAGCACAGAAAGAAATGATATACAGTAACATCCTGAAGGAATCATTTTTCATATTTCATGATGACGCCATCACAAGCTTTCTGAACCAACTCACATCACACAATTCATGGATCACATTGAATGTGAACAGATTTATTCTGCCATATCAATAGATTTCAAAGCCGACAAAAAGTCATCATATTCACAATTCACAGCCAAGACCATGTATTACAATTTCCACATAAACACTTATCATACAACTGTCACTGTTTTTTTTTATATATTTTTTTTTTTTATAGAAAATAACAACATTCCTGTATTGGACTGTTTCACAGACAACATGTCATCACCTTGCGAAAGCTCACAGACATAGAAAATCATGTCAATGCTGAAATGACTTCAAACACAACAACTAACATTCAATCATACGCAACATAGCAACAACACAATAGCACACAGGACGTTTCTAGCACAGAATTTCCAGAGGGCAGTAATAATATTTTTATACTGAAGCTGGCATCTCAAGGTTACTGACACCTCAAAAATGTGAAAGAGAAGAACTCGAAACCGCCACAATTGAAGCAATACCTCAAGAACTATAAGGAATCTTTTCAGAATTCTGAAAGAGAAATCAGTGCAAAAAAACCCCAAAAACCCAAAAAATAAAAACAAAACAGGAAAACAACAACAAAAATATATAAAATAAAAAAATCATATAAAAGAATAAAATTAAATGAAATCATGCTTTCATGAATAAAACCATCCTTTCTTTGAGCTTTACATTTCTGAAGGTTACAGAAGGTTAAAAAAAAAAAAAAAAAGACAAAAGTAAACGAAAAATATTTGTTTATGGTCTTGTCAACTAAAAGGGCTATCTTGGGGATGAAATGTTATCAGAAATATAATGTAATTCTAATCAGAAGTCTTATGTAGAAGAAGGTAACATGCAGCTACAAAAAAAGAAAAAGAAAACAGGAGGCCTCATCTCCAACTGGTCAAATAATGCATGCACAAACAACAACAAAAAAACCCCATGCAATTGTCAAGTGCTGGTAAACACCATAAGAATTATTTGATAAAATACAGTAAATCGGATCAGTAGAAGTTGGACAGAAAAAGATGGCAGGCAGAAAAAGAAGTAAACTTTTCTTTTTTTTTTTGAATCATGGAAACTGCTATTGCGTTATTTGTGAAGACAAAAATATTTCTGGTATCCTGCTGAATATTGTTGCTCTTCACCACACAAGGCATTGTCACTTCAATTGAAACGACACACTGTTATCACTTTTCAGGCAACATATTGCAGGCTAAAAGAACAAGTGCATCAAATATATAAAGACAATTTAATTGTCTTCCATCATTGCTAGTATTCAAGCACAATATTGACCATCATCAAATCAATCACTACTTTTATGTCAGTACATCATCGATCATTATCAACTTTGCAGTCACTGCTAACATTTCAGTGCATGGTTGATCATCACCAAATCTGTAATCACTGATTTATATTTCAGCGCAATGTCAAAAATGACTGAATCTACAATCACTGGTTATATTTCAACACATTGTTAACCATTCCCAGATCTTAAAAATCACTTATTACATTTTTTGTAGTAGTTATTAACGCGGCGATAGCCTTGAGATGGCCTTAGTGGTCGGCGAGGCTCTAAGCACCATAATTTCATTTCATTTTCATTTCACTGATTACATTTCAGCACAATGTTAATCATTACCAATTCTGAAATCACTTATTATATTTCAGCTCAATGTTGATCATCACTGAATCTGCAATCACATATATTTCAGTACAATGTAAATCATAACCAAATCTGCAATCACTGTTTATATTTCAGCACAATGTCAGTTATTACCAACTCTGCAATAACTGCTTATATTTCAGCACAATGTCTAACATTACCACATCTGCAATCACTGATTATATTTCAGCAAAATGTCTAACATTACCACATCTGCAATCACTGCTGATATTTCAGCACAATGTTGATCATGACCGAATCAGTACCTTCGAAACAACAATCCATTATCATCACCTCTCAGACAATGCTGGGCAATCTCTCACACATTACAACACACTGCTGGTGTTATTCAAAAGTCCACACAATGGGAAACAGCACACAATGGGAAATGGCAATCGCTAACACCATCACTCTTCTCATCATATCATCCAGTGTTGGTGAGATGTTCATGAAAATAGCAGAAAACTGACATCAGTTCATCAAGAATCAAACTAGCACATTGTATCATCATTACTCCAACAAACACACACATTTCCATCATCATCATCATTTCAAACACTATCATCATCATTAATCCAAACACACACACTGCCATCATCATCATTTCAAACTAGCACAATGTATCATCATCATTACTCCAAACACACACACTGCCATCATCATCATTTCAAACTAGCACAATGTATCATCATCATTACTCCAAACACACACACTGCCATCATCATCATTTCAAACTAGCACAATGTATCATCATCATTACTTCAACAAACACACACATTGCCATCATCATCACTCCTCACTAACACATTAAACTAACACACTGCCACATCATTACTCCAACAAACACACACACATTGTCATCATCATCATTTCAAACTAACACATTAAACTAACACACTGCCACATCATTACTCCAAATTAACACATTACCATCATTATCACTCCTCACTAACACATTAAACAAACACACTGCCACATCATTACTCCAAATTATCACATTACCATCATTATCACTCCTCACTAACACATTAAACTAACACACTGCCACATCATTACTCCAAATTAACACATTACCATCATTATCACTCCTAACACATTAAACTAACACACTGCCACATCATTACTCCAATTTAACACATTACCATCACTGCCACTCCAAACTAACACATTAAGCTAACACGCTGCCATCATCACCATTCCAAACAAACACATTACCATTATCGTTACTCCAAACTAACACGTTAAACTAACAAGCTGCCATCATCATCACTCCAAACTAACACATAAAACTAACACATTATCATCATTACTCCAAACTAACACGTTAAACTAACACATTATCATCATCACTCCAAACTAACACATTATCATCATCACTCCAAACTAACACATTATCATCATCGCTCCAAACTAACACATTATCATCATTACTCCAAACATAACATAACAATCATCATCACTGCAGAGATGATAACCAGACTTGGATGTGAAAGTTTAAGTCATCTGAAGATCACAATATAGCAGATTACAATATTACACAAGTTGCACTTCGTTTTGGGTTGTGGCATCCTTTTTGAAAATTGTTATGGAATTCATCAGTTTATACTGCAGATTTGTTTTTGAGTAAGCCCTCTGTCTTTCTGCCTGAGAAAGGAATTTTGCTCAGAAATGGAGTCTGTTTTTGTAAAATTCATTAAACCTGCATTACAATCCACTTTCACTTTCTCAGCATATTATCCAGGAATTCTGCTGCCATAAAAGTTACTGATATGACAAACTAAGTCTACATGTAAGTAAAATTGCGATTTGCAAGTAACTTAGTTTTACTGTTCCTCTTTAAAAAAAAACATACATAATCCTTTTCACAATGTACCCGAGACCATTAGAAATAAAATCAGGACGCCCACATGCACCCCCCCGAAAAAAAAGAAAAAAGAAAAAAAGATCCATTCCTAGATTAGCTGTTATCATTCCATCCCAGACAACACTATATCCTTTTGACACTTGACAGAGAACAGTAACACCTATCATTCTATCTCAGACAACACCCTACCCCATTCTTTTCACGCTGAGCACAGGATAGCGTAACACCGGGAAGTGAATATAAAAGTGAAACTAATGTGTATATAGCTTAGATGTACTGTACTGTACCACTTTCTGTGATGACAGATTTCTCTGTTAGAATTCCACCCTGTGAAAAGAGTACATCACTACAGAGCAGTGCCAGCATTTTGTCTCTGTCTGCAAGTGTGTTTGTTTTACTATCAAAGTGGATTTTTCAAAGGAATTTTTGCCCTTGACAACCCTTCTTTTGCTTTGGGTGGGCACCAACTGCATGCTGCGGCTAGTACCCAGATCAACACTCAAGGTGTAGTGGAGAAGGGGGATTAACTCTTTCCATACGAACGGCGAAAGAGACGACGTTAACAGCGTTTCACCCCAATTACCATCATCAAAATATTGCAAGCGGAAGGCTCTTATACTGAAGAGGTGAATGTTGACAAAGAATACCACAGTTCTGACGATGGAAGCTAAAGGTTGGGTCATTCAGACACCCACTGGACATCCGAGGGGTCTGTGTAGAGGAGAAGAGAGGACTGGCCGTACTGAGTGAGTTAAAAATCCCAGCTCTCTGCAGAACTAGAACCGGTGAACACTAGCATTCTAGTCAGAAGCATCATCACTGGCCCACAGCTCCACTGTTGCTATCATTCCTTGACAGGCACCTCACTTTCCTTCAGACTGCGCACACAACAGACAACACGTCAGCAATGTCACTGTGACCCAAAAGCCAACAGCATGCTGTGGGAAATTCAAAGAAAGACAGGAACATATCATATCTCTTGGACAGGAACATAAAGGAATTTGTCGTAATTTATCTCTATGACAGGAAGATATAGGAATATACCATATCTCCCAAGCTGGACCGCATAGGAACATGTCATATCTCCCAGATGGGAAGATATAGAAATATGTCATGTATCCTAGAAAGGAAGATATAGGATTATGTCATATCTCTAAGACAGGAAGATACATAAAAATATCACTTCTCCTTTACAGGAAAATACAGGAATATACCATATCTTGGAGACTGGAAGATATAGGAATATATCATATTTCTAACACCAGAAGATAGAGGAATATATCATATCTTCTAGATGGGAAGATATAGGAATGTGTTGTACATATAAGACAGGCAGATGCATCAATATATCACATCTCCAAGACAGCAAGATATAGACATATACCATATCTCTAAGACTGGAAGATACAGAAATATACCATATCTCTAAGACTGGAAGATATAGGGGAAAAATCTAAGACAGGAGGACATAGGCATATATCAGATGTTCATGAATAGAAGATGCTGGAATATATATCTACGATAGGAAGATATAGGAATATATCAAATCTCTAAGACAGGAAGATACAGGAATACATCATATCTAAAAGACATGAAGATTTAGGAATATATCAGACAGGAAGACAACATATCACAGGCATCACACAATGTCGGCAGGCCACCAGTAAGGCACACATTCTATGCTTTGTGATATCAATCACTTCAGAAAACTAGCTGCAGACACTGGATTGGAGAGCCACTGATTTACTGAATGACTGACTGGTTCATCCATGTCATAGTTTCAGTTTCAGCTTCTCAAGGAAGCGTCACTGTGTTAAGGCAATTCTATATATGCTACACCACATCTGCTAGGCAGATGCTTGACAGCAGCATAACCCAACACGCTTGTCGGGCTTTGAGTGTATGCATGCATAATTGTGTATCTATCAGAATGGATTTCTTCTAAAGAATTATGCCAGAGAACAATACTGTTGTTGCCATGGGTTCTTTTTCAGAGTGCCAAGTACATGCTGCACACGGGACCTCAGTTTATCATAAAGGGCTAGACACTCAGACAGATTTTCTAGTCAAACTTGGGAAATGGTGAGAGAGCAGGAATCAAACCAACACTCTTAATGCGCACTGTATTGGCAGATGAGCATCTTATCCATTCTGCCACCTTCCTCACATACATACATAATACGAATCAAATACAAACAATGAATGTATGACCTTCCATCCTTCACATCAACACTTTTGACACAAACCAATAGCAATGAACAGCAATTTGATTTGATATGTTTTCTCACGTTTTGAAAAAAAAAAGAAAAAAAAAAAAGAAGAAAAAAAAAAAAAGAAGGCGCAAAGTGCAAAATGCAAAATATCACCTCTGACAGTGACTTGTGGACACAATCTTTCTCTTGCCTCATTTACCTGGGACAGCGGCACAAAGAGAGAGGTAGCTGGAATGAACACACAGGTATTGCTGTGATGTGGGTGACCAAAGTGCACAATGAACACACAGGTATTGCTGTGATGTGGGTGACCAAAGTGCACAATGAACACACAGGTATTGCTGTGATGTGGGTGACCAAAGTGCACAATGAACACACAGGTATTGCTGTGATGTGGGTGACCAAAGTGCACAATGAACACACAGGTATTGCTGTGATGTGGGTGACCAAAGTGCACAATGAACACACAGGTGCAAAACACTGTGCGTACAGTCCTCAACAAGTCAACGCCTACACAGGCTGAATTTAAAACAAGACTGAAAAAAAAAAAAAAAAAAAAAAGAAGAAGAAGAAGAAGAAAAGAGCACCATTCTCTCTCCCTCAGTTTTTCCCCCCTCATCTCATAAAACAAAATATTCAAATAAAAATCATTCATCCAATACTGGTGTAAAAGGAAAAAAAAGGTAGAAAAAAATTTATGCTATTGTGTCGCATTGTGCTGTATTATATTGTACTGAATTGTACTGTACTGTACTTTGTTGAACTGTACTATACTGTTCTGTACTGTACTATACTACCGTACTCTATTGTATTGTATTGTACTGCATCGCACTGTACATCAACACAGATCTGAGCACGCTAACAGAATGTATTTCTCTTACAAATGGCTCCTACACTGGAGTGCATGAATCTGAACACAAGAGGTCCATTTTCAAAACTGAATTTATGATAAAAACATTTACAAGTGATGGGCAATGTGAAACATGCTCAAAGATCTTTCGAGCAACACGTCATTAAAAGTGCCCACCCTCCCTCCCTCCCAACCCATCTGCCCCACTCCCTTCTAAAAAAGAGATCAAAAGGAAGAGGCGGTAAAAAACAGCAACAACAACAAGAATATATGGAAGCTGGCTGATGTAACAGAAGAGAAAACCAAGAACAACAACAACAACAACAAAAAAATGCTAATGAAGATAATCTTTAAAAACATAGTTTGAGAAAACCAAGAACAACAACAACAACAAATGCTCATGAAGATAATCTTTAAAAATATACTTTCCAAAAGATGTCTGAAAAAAAACCAACTTTCTTTGATCTATGAATGTCCACAAGATAGTATAGAAAATGAAGAAAGACTTTTTCTTTTTAAAACTGCATCAAGTCCACAGAAATACTCTCAAAAAGAAGAGACTTTTAAAGAGCATTCAACAATCACATTAAAAGCCAACAACAGACACTTCCAAAACAAGAGAACTGGACGAACGACCTACCACTGCACCGAGATCTGCAGAAGTAACAAGAGATCCACTTGCAGGATGTCAACAACAGCGTAAGTACCCAAAAGATCACTGACAGAACAGTAACAAGAATGTAAGTAACCTTCAAATCACCAGCTGAATGACAAACAGCAAGCACAACCACCCAAAAGATATACTCACAGAAACTGAGCAGCATAGATACACATGAAGAGACAAAAATGGCAGAAAATCAACACAATCAATATCAAAAGACAACAGAAGCTGGCAAAGAAGTCACGGCAACATTAAACATCTCCAGCGCCACTCTTTTCATCGAGAACTGACACTGAGAGAAAGTTTTCATTTTCAGTTGTCAAAGAGGTATCAAAGCGTGCAGACTGATCCATATATACTGCACCAAATCTGCTGCTGAAGAGGAGCGAATGCCTGACCTTCGCATAAACCCAACACACTGGTCAAGCCCTGAGAGAAAAAAAAACCAACAACAAACAAAACAGAGAAAGAAACAGCTCCAGGAATATTTCTCAATTACAGACACTGAAAAGAGAGGCTGACAATTCTATGAGAGTCTGCAACTGACAGTTAGCTCCATGAGGGAATGCTTGAAGACTGACAGACATACTGCTCCCTCCCAAACAGTTTCAGTTTCAAGGAGGTGTCAAAGCATGTGAACTGATCCATTTACGCAGCACCACATATACACAAAAACACATATGTGTAACAAAAAATCAAAAAAAAAAAAAAAAAAAAAAAAAAAAAAGGAAAAAAAGTTTATTTTGTTTTATTACTTCATTCTTTTCATGTTAACTCACTCCAGACAATGGAATGTAAGGTAGCGTTCCGGATGACAGAACGCTATAGCTGTTTTGATCATTAAAATTTTTTCCACGTTTTCCTCATGGAGTAGCATAAAAATTGCAGCTACACTGGGCATTGCGAACATGTCAAGGGTCGAATGGAAAGTTTCTTCATGAGGTTCCATAACAACACACTCCACAGTGAGCCTTTGAGTTCGGCACCCCACATGACAAGCTAATCTGCATTCGTATCGAAAATGGCGTCATAGGTGATACAAGTGGAAAGTTTTGGAGCAAACTAGATCACGACAGTGGCTTTTTACTGCTGCTGAAGTGATTGAAATGCTTCAAACTGAAGGTTTCAACATTGACAAGGATGATGAAGACATTGAATAAAGTATCTGCAGTGAAGAAAGCTACCAGCAAGAAGGTAATGACAGTGACGGTTTCTGAGGGCTGTGAAGAGAGGGAGGGGGGTGGGTGTACACACAACGTCAGGAGAGGGTCAGTGAGTCAAGTACAGGGAGTTTCGTTCAGTTACTTTGTGTTTTGTATTTTCTGTGATTTTTTTCCAAACCCTAACAAATGGGTCGTCTGGAGGGGAAAGCAAGGGAGAAAACTATTTGTCCGGAGTGAGTTAAAGTTTGACACCCTGACAGATAATGGGGATGCTATCAATAACATCAAACAAAAGGGAAACAGATGCAGCAGTTGTTCAGAAGACCGAAGAAAGGTTTTCTCTTCTTAGTCCATTTCCTCATAGCGGGCTCTTTTCACTGCACTTGCTCCCCCCTCCTCCTCTCCATCTTCCTCCTCCTCCTCTTCATCGTCAGAGGCCCGTGCCAAGCTGTGCTGAGTCAGCACCTGCAGAGGAACGTCAGAGGATGAAGCTTCACCGCTGTGGGTCGTGGAGGTCAGGCCGACCCGGGCGGCATCGTTCTCGATTTCCCTCAGGGCCTGGTCAAAGGCCTGCAGGACGCGGCGGGCGTTGTCCAGTGTGAAGCACATGGGCGGCATCATCACCATCACATTCTTGTCCAGTCCATCGTTGGCCATGATGATCTTGTTCTCTTTCAGTCTGGACACACACATGTACATGGTAAGACAACTGGTCTTTGACGTGACACTGATGCACACAAGCAGCACTGGGTCATATGCCACACATTCACACACACTGTATTATCTCATGCAGCACACCTCATTCACACATACATTCACACACACTCTAACACACACACACACACACAAGCACACAGAGAAATTCACTCGAATACATTAACAGACATACACACACATACACACACACACTTACATATATATATGTGTGTGCATACCCTTTCCAGCACACATCGAAGCATGTGCACAAAGAAAAATACACTCACAAAGAACAAACACACACACTGAAACACACAAACACAATCTCAAACACACTGTCACACACTTACACTATACACTCACACACACTTACACCACACACACACACAAACACATACACAACCACACCAACCCACACACTCTCTCTCTCACACACACACACGCAGAGACAAGCAGTGAAGACAGAAAAATAAAGAGAAAACATGCTTACTTGTAGGCCAGAATTTCTGCAGCCTCCCTGGCAGGTTTGCGACTCTCTTTATCCATCACCAGCTCCACCCCCACCATCATCCCCATGCCCCTGTCACACAGTCCACAACGTGGTATCGCCTGACATGTCTGTCCGTGTCATACAGTGAACATGGTCATCAAAGGATTACACACAGACACTCTTGCACACATAAACACACACACATACACACACTCTTTAACTCACTCGGAACGACAAGTTTTCTCCCTTGCTTTTCCCCACTGACGGCCTATTAGTAAGGGTTTGGAAAAAAATGACAAAAGAATACAAAATACAGAGTAAGGAAATGAAACTTTCAGAACTGGTTTATTACATGTTCAACTATTACATATAAAAAAATCATATTTCTCATCTTATTTTTAGTTTTGCCATATGTAGAAAATAATGCCAATTTTTCACCCTGAATCACCATACCCATGCCCACTTTCTGCATTAAATTCAATTTCTTCTTCTTCATCATCCACCTCTTCAATGTCCGACCCTTCAGTTTGTAGCATTTCAAGTACTTCGGCAACACTAAAACGTTGCCATCGCTGCCTTGTTCGCTCCACAACATTTTTAGAATAGCCTGCTTTGCTAACAGGCTGGCACGCGAGCAGACAACCAGGTCAGTGACTTTGTCAGCGTGTGTGCGAGACGGGCCACACATGGCAGGCTGGCCAATCATACCATTCGACTGTGGAGTGATCCAGTATAGCGCACTCTGCTTGGCTAATCACAAAATCACGTGTACAGCGCGTGATGGATTTTTATTTCTGGAAAACGCTATTCCATTCCGTCATCTGAAACCGAATACATTTTATCTCTCGTCTCTCTCGTCCGGAGAGAGTTAAATACTCAATCACTCTCTCTCTCTAACACACACACACACAGACACACAAACACACACACATTCTCTCTCTCTCTCCCTCTCACACATACACACATTCAAATACTAAACGTGTGTCAATCTACATAACATTTTCTAAAATATGCCAGTCTACATAAAGACTTTTTCAAAGCGTACCAATTTATATTTTAAAACCATTTTCCCCCATTACTGATGATCATTGTACGCACCCTGGGCCCAAGTGCTAAGTGAGGTAGAACACATCATAAATATCCATACCTATGACAACCATTATCATTATTATCAAATGGAAGCACTGCAACAGAACTGGTTAGGCCTTAAGACTTCTGATCCAATGTTCACCAGTGATCAGGTTTCGTGACCCTGTTTCGGCATGGTGTTGTGTTTATGTGAAAGGCACTTCACCCCTGAATTTCCTCACTCCACCCAGGTGTGTGGACGGGTATAGGTACCTGAATTTGTCGGGGAAAGAGAGGACTGGACCCTGCCTTCCTACACCGAACTATGAATATGGATTCATTGCTTCCTACACTGAGTGTGAAAAAACGACCCCCAGCGCCAAATATTTCAGAAACGATGCTCTCAGTCACAGGCTTCAGTTCAAGTCCAAACAACACGACGGACTAGTTCACTTCAAACTCTGCCGGGGGGTAAAAGTCAGTCATTGTTCTATTGGCGGGAAACAGGTTGAAGCTGTCAAACTTTGTCAGAATGTGAAAAATGGTCTTATCAACATGACCCCTCGATGTTGACAAGTCGCCTATGGCGGTGCACTGTCTAGTCAACTAAAGTTGCCTATGGCGGTGCACTGTCTAGTCAACTAAAGTTGCCTATGGTGGTGCACTGTCTAGTCAACTAAAGTTGCCTATAGTGGTGCACTGTCTAGTCAACTAAAATTGCTTATGACGGTGCACGGTCTAGTCAACTAAAGTTGCCTATGTCAGTGCACGGTCTAGTCAACTAAAGTTGCCTATGGTGGTGCACTGTCAAGTCAACTAATGTCGCCTATGGCGGTGCACTGTCTAGTCAACTAAAGTCGCCTATGGGGGTGCACTGTCTAGTCAACTAGAGTCGCCTATGACGATGCACGGTCTAGTCAACTAAAGTCGCCTATGGTGGTGCACGGTCTAGTCAACTAAAGTCACCTATGGCAGTGCACTTTCAAGTCAACTGAAGTTGTCTAAGGCAGTGCACTGTCTAGTCAACTAAAGTCGCCTATGGCAGTGCACTGTCCAGTCAACTTAAGTTGCCAATTGCGGTGAAAGAGTTAAATGAAGACAAGTTGGCATGGGGCCAGCTAGGAGTGAAGGGCGGAGAAAGCGAGGGGCCCCCCCTACCTGACGTCGCCCATCATGGGGTGTGAGGGCAGCAGGGCGCGGAAGCCGTCCAGCAGACACCTGCCCACAGACTTGGCGCTGGACATCAGCTTCTCGTTCTCCATCACGTCCAGCACCGCCAGACCCACGCTGCACGCCACGGGGTTCCCTCCAAACTGACACAGTCACAGTGATAACCATATCATTACTGACAGTAACAGTGATAAAAATATTATTACTGACACAGTCACAGTGATAACAAAACCTACTTCGGGAGGTTACTGGCCATAGCTACTTTCGTTTTCTCTGCATAGGCGGGTAGTAGTTTGCGCAGGACAGGAATCAGATCCCTGCCAGAGTCTGCACTAGTGACAATGATCATATTATTATTACTGACACAGTGACAGTGATCATAATCTTAATAATCATTACTGTGAATTCATACACTGCCAGCCCCATGCTGCATGCCATGGGGTTCCCTCCAAACTGAGAGTCACAGTGACAATAATATTACTACTGACACAGTGACAATGATAACATCATTACTGGAACCAAAACCCCACTTGAGCATCAGTCACCAAAAAAAAAAAAAGAAAAAAAAAAAAGAAAAAAAAAGAATGCAGTCAGGCCTCAGCCCTGGTCTGAGGAAAAATGGCTGGAATTATGTGGTCTGGAATTTGGTTCCACAGGCGGAGAGCTGGAAGGAAGGAGTGCCTGTGAGAGTTGGTGCGGGAGTAGGGGACTGGTAATTTCTCTTTACAGCTTTTCAGCCCTGGTATGGCCCTGTGTGGTCGACAGGGTTATAAGCAACAAAAAGTTGCTTTTCAGTTTTTTAATTAAAAGCCTCATCTCTCAAAAAAAAAAAAAGTTCTATTGCGAATTCATACACTGCGAGTCCCACACTGCACGTCACGGGGTTCCCTCCAAACTGACACAGTGACAGTGATTATATTATTATTATTACTGTGAATTCATACAGCTGCTATATTCTTAAACAGGGCTCCAAGCTGTTTGTAAAAAAACAGGTAATAGAAACCCAGACTTGCACACAACATAAATTACTACATCACTCACACTCATGCACTCACTCACATGCATACACACACTGTGTAAATGCCCCCCCTCCCCCACCCCTCCATTCCCTCCCACACATACACATACACTCTCTCCCACTCTTTCTCTTGTTCCATTCCCAAACGTGTGCACACACACAAACACACATGGGCATACAAACACACAAATTTACTATATAACCATCTGTCCCTCTCCCAAACACCCACACACATACACACACACACAATCGCACACACACATGCACATACATTCTGATCAAACACACAAGAGTTTCAAACCCCTCACCGTAGAATTGAACTCAGAAATGCTGTCAGCCACCTCCCTGGTGGTGATGACGGCAGCAAAGGGATGTCCATTACCAATGGGCTTCCCCACCGTCACAATGTCTGGCACCACCCCTGATCACATAACACTTACTTTGTAAAATCATTATTTCAAAAAATATATTCATCTTCTTTTGAAATAGCTATCACTGAACTTAAAGACATACACACAAGGATACTAATATAGGTATGTAATACATATACATACATAGATACTTTGGGGGAAAACCCCAAACAAAACAAACAGAACAGAAAGTTGATAAATATTACAGAAAAAAACATAAACAACAGCTCCTCTGCTGGAGGAAGAGTACATCATGGAAAGGATTTTGTCCGATTAAAAAAAAAAGAAGTATATATGCCCTACACTAAGAGTCAGTTCAACATCATACACAAGAAGTGTTCCTAATTCCCAATTGTGTCAACTGTCAAACACTGACAGAAAATACCAAAAATGAATAAACAGATCAAAGTAAGATTGTGATTATTGTAATGGAGTGTCCATTGGAGCTCTGTTGTGCTCTTCATAGGATAACTGTAGATTTAGTAAAGGACAAATCATCCACTGAGTTCTGCTATCACCAGATCAAACAAAGGAGAGTAACATGAGCTTTTCATTGTTCCAACCTTCAGAAAAACAAGCTGACATTACAGAAGAACAAAGGAAAAGAAAGATAAAGACACAAAGACAAAATGAGTTGAAGTAACACCTAATGGATGTATTACAACTTTATGCAATAGAAGAGGACTAAATGGGGGGAAAAAAAGCATGAGAACAGGCTACAAGGGAAATATATACACCAGGCATATGTCTGGCAGAAGCTGACCTTGTGTTTGAAATGACCAAAAGTGTTCCCCACACCGTCCAAAGGTGGTCTGCACCTCATCGGCAATGCACAAACCCCCACTCTCCTTCACAAACCTGCACACAATCAATACCTGTTCACACCATCAACACACAACTACACTCTGTTCGCTAAACCCAGCTGACAGATACAAAAGCAATGTGGTTAAAGAATCATACTTTCAATCTGAGGGTCCTGGGTTCCAATCCTGTCACAGTACTTGCTGGGTTAACGGCAAAGAATTTTCTGATCTCCCAGGTCAGAAGTGCAGACCTGATAGTGCTTGATCCCCCTTCATGTGTTCATGCATGTAATGATCAAATGTACATGATCCTGTAATCCATGTCAGCATTTGGTGGGTTTTGGAAACAAAACCCATCATGCACACCCCAAAAACAGGTATATGGCTTCCTAAATACAGGGATTAAAATGGTCACACACGTAAAAGCTCACTCAAACATACAAGTGAACGTGGGTTGAAGCACCATGGATGTGTCAGAAGAAGAAGACTATACCCAACTCACTGAATAAACACAAGCAAAAACGTTAATGATGACCAGCATTCATTCCATTTACAGACAGTTCATTGAGGAATAGTTCTGCTGGTGACACTGTTGTTTTGCAATGTGTGTCTGACTGATGACTTGTCATTCTGTGTGCAGCAGTCACACTTAAAAGCTGACATGAGATGGGCACTGTGTTTGTCTCCAATGTTTATTCTTAACTCTACAACTTTTGGACGCGACAAGTACAAATCAGAACAAAGGGTATCACTGCAGACACTTTCAGTGATTAACTGACAGAGGGATGATCAGAGAAGATCAATCACATCTGCCCCCATCCAATAGCAGCCTCAGTACCCGAGTGTGTCTGTGTCTCTGAGTGTGGCAATAAACAAACCAACTCCAGCACTGCACAACAATTCTAATACCAGCATGAGACAATCCAATCTAATAGGCAATAAAAGAAGAAAAACAAAAACAAAACAAAAACAACAACCCAGGAATGGCAAAGGAAGAAAATTACTGAGATGTTCCTATTCACCTGTATGCATGCTGAAGGTATGAGTCTGGATACACAACCATCCCACCTGCTGTCATGATTGGTTCACAGATAAAGGCAGCAATCTGAAAATGATGACATGTTGCTACACACCACAACAAGAATGATGAATCATTTTTTTCTCCTCTCTTTGTTTTTGGCCTCTCCTATTCCAGTTGCCTATGCCAAACAACAACCATTTTACGGATGAAGTTCACAGTCAGCAGAGAACAACACATGCAGAGACATTGGAGTTTAGCTCAGTCATAGTTTAGTGACAAAATACATGACAATGTTGCAATATTATTCATTCAAACTTAGTACTCAAATAATGAGAGTATACCCAACATTTCTGACTGGACTATCTTTCTTTTCTTTTTAAGTAATGACCTTTGCTGTTATTTTCATATAACTCATATTATTAGAAACAAAAAAACAAAACAAAAAGAAAACAAACACAAACACACAGGAATTACCTCTCGCCCTTTCGCCTTGGCCTGAGCAATGCAGGACCTGACCTCTTTGGCATAGGTCAGACCAGGATTGACAGTATCCTCATTGTACTTGCCCCTGAATGTGTATGGAGTTGGGGCCTGAAATCATAAAGGTTTCCATCATTTAAGTCATTGAACCTTAAATCCAAGCCTACTCAGGCGTCAAAATTCGTTTAATTAAAATAGTTTCATGTACCTACATACTCATAAACTGCAAGCAAAGGGAACTAACTTCTACAGTATTTCTGGCTGAGTCCATAAGTGTCAATTTGAAGGAAAAACCAGTTGATTTCAGAAAATTTTCTGCGTTTTTCTGCATGGCAGGGAAATATGCGGATGCTCTGAACTCTTTGGGGTTCAACGGGTTAAGATGGACAACTGTATTTATGGTCCATCAATATCCAATAATATTAACATGTTGCTTCACAGGGGGCAAGTACTGTAGAAAAGTTATTTCTATGTCTGATTTGCTTAATTTTGGATCTGTGTTTAACAGTTAGTATTGTTTTATATTGTCTCCATTACCATATTTGTTCAGTACATTATGCAAATCTAATAATAAAAAAATAAAGTATGTGTGGGTGCATGCTTACACTTTACAGGTGTGTGTGTGTAAGTGTGTGTGTGTGTGTGTGTGTGTGTGTGTGTGTGAGTGAGTGGAATGGTGATGTTTTTATCACTCTTGCTTTGCTGTGACTCGTGTGTGATTTTGTTGTATAGGACACAGCTCCTATCCAAACACACACACACGCACACACACACACACACATACACACACACACAACAAACACACACATACATACCCACCCACCCACACATACACACCTAATCACCCACAGGCACAGACACAGAACTTACCACATGCACCCAATCTTTCTTGGTGTGATCACTGCCCAGTTTGCTAAAGCGGGAGGGACTGACTTCGATCACGTTGCTGAGGTTTCCATGGTAAGCCCTTTAACGCAATATAATATCATGATCATTCATCTAGCAAGGTAAAACATTTCTGAAATCTATAGAAAATAATCCTCAAACATAAAGCCTACTTATTCACAAACGCTTGTGTGTGTTTGTGTACATGTCAATGTACATGTGTAATTACACACGAAAACACATGCACGCACATATGTGAACATATGTGAATGAGTGTATGTGTGTTTGTGTGTGTGTGTGTGTGTTTGCATGCGTTTGATTGTGCGTGCGTGTACGTGTGTGTGCATGCTGGTGAACCCATGTCTGCTGTGTGTGTGTGTCTGCTGGTGAGCCTATGTGTGTATGTGTTTCAATATTTAAAAAGTATCACTATCAGGTAAGTTTTAAAAAAGGCAAAAAAAGAAAAAAAAAGAAAAAAGGTTCTCAATGCAATCTACTTACAAGTCCAGACATATGACATCTTCACGCTTGGTGTAGGACCTAGCCAAACGAAGAGCCAAGTCGTTAGCTTCTGACCTGCAGAGAGGGAAGAAAATGTTTTAATTATCCATTTCAAAATAAATATTTTTTTCAAATAATTCCATTTTCTTTTGGCATAGCTATCACTGAAGCCATAAACACACAAATACATGGATACATACACAGGTACATAGATACATACACATACATACACAGATATCTGAAAACAACAACAAAATTAAACAGAACAGAAAGTCTGTAAATATTTCTGAAGAGACACAGATGGCTCCTATGCTGGAGAAAGAGTACATAATGGAAAGAAAATTCATTGTGGAATTGTGGCCTGTGCTTTACAAATACAACCCAGTCTGGTGTTGATGGCTGATTCAAGCGACTTACTGAAATCTGCGGTTGAATCAAGCGACTTACAAATATCTATGGTCAAATCAAGTGACTTTGTCAATATCTGTGGTTGAATTAAGAAACTTATCAATATCTGTGGTTGAATCAAGCAACTTATTAATATCTGTGGTTGAATCAGGCGATTTATTAATATGTGTGGTTGAATCAAGCAACTTATCAATATCTATGGTTGAATTGACTTATCAATACCTGTGGTTGAATCAAGCAACTTTCGAATATCTGTGGTCAAACTAATCTAGAGACAACCAGTTCATGCAGAAAACAGATCATGCAGACAGCAAGACCAGAGACAAGACCATGCGGACAACCGGATCATGGAGACAAGATCATAGTTAAAAGTGAAGCATGCAGACAGTAAGATCAGGAAAATAACAAGATCACAGAGAAAAACAACATCATGGAGACAATGCAATGATGCAGGCAGGACCATAGACAACAGAACCATGGAGACAACAAGATCAAAAAGACAAAAAGAGCATGGAGACAACATGATCATGAAGACAACAAGGCCATGCAGACAACCAGATCATGGAGACAAGCTCATGGAGACAAAACCATGCAGACAAAATCAAGGACATGGAGACAACAAGAACATGGAGACAACATGATCATGCAGACAACAAGATTAGGCAAACAACCAGTTCATGGAGACAACAAGATCATGGAGACAAGACCATGCAGACAACAAGATCATAAAGACTACAAGATAGTGAATATAATGTGATCATGCAGACAAGATCATGGAGACAACAAAACCGTGATGACGACAGACAGCAATACCAGGCAGACAACAAGATCATGGATACAACAGAACCATAGACACAACAAGACCATGCAGACAGCAAGCTCTTGGAAACAACAATACCTAGCAGACAACAAGATTACAGAGACAACAGAACCATGGAGGCAACAAGACCTTGCAGACAACAAGATGATGGAGACAACAGAGCCATGAGACAACAAGACCATGCCAACAAGAAGATCATGGAGACAAGCAGCAAACCAAGGTCTCACCCAGAGTTGAGGAAGAAGCAGACACAGAGGCTCTCTGGCAGAGTGCTGACCAGACGCTGGGCATATTCCGACATGACATCATTGAGAAATCCATTGTTGGTGGTCAGCTTGGCCATCTGTTCCTGACCAGCACTGACCACATGGGGGTGACAGTGGCCCACTGAAAGGCACACACATGATGTATGATACTTGCAATGAGTGTTGTGTTGTGTATTATGTTTTGTGTATATATGAAAATAAATTTGTGTTTGAGCATTTGGCTGGATGTCTGTGCAGGGTTATGCATATAGGTTTTTGTTTCATTGTTTAAAAGCATGTTTTACATGCAAGTTTTTACACTGTACTGAGCAAGTGACCATGTTGTACATGATAAGGCACTATATAAATCAAATACTTATCAGTATTATGCACAAATGTATTCTGATCCTCAAATGCATACATAAGTGTAAACAAATATGCCCTCATACATAGATGTGAGTGAGAACAATGAGCATACACATGTGGATGCAGAAAGCCATTTATTATTATCAAAATTTCAAACATAAATGGCCTACTATGGATTTTTGTTTTGGGGTCTTTTACTGCATCATTGTTCATTTCTCGGATAGGTTCCCTAGGCTGGCATCATCTAAAAACAGGAAGATCTCACCATGGGAAGTATTGCTGATGCAGTCCAGGTATTCACCACCAGCATCATCATACAGGTACTGGCGGGACCCCCGTATTATCTTCAGTGGTGACACCTCAAAGTGCAACCGGCACGATCGCCTGGGGAAGAAGAAAAAAGAAAAAAAGAAAGAAAAACACTTTTAAAGGCCCCACAAATGAACACATCACTATTTGACATGTGCATGAAAATAAAATAGAAATAAACTGAAGCTGAGAAACTTAAAAAAGAATATAATTTTATAAATCAAAATAAAATCACACACACACATGCACACACACACACACACGTACACACGTTTACACACACACACACACACACACATACATACACACACATAATGTCAAAGGTGCACAGTCCCTCCTACCTGCGCCACCCCACCCCCCCCCCCCTACCCACAGAGAGGCACACGGCCACTCCCCCACATAATCTCTCACTGTAATATTGTTAAATGTCTTGAAAATGCACTGA
>NC_134876.1:17646268-17703768 GCF_041734735.1 Babylonia areolata | reverse complement strand
ACCCAACAACATTGCATGATTTTCTTTAACAACAAACACACGTTCAGCATTGTCGAGTTTGGCCTACCTGAATCCCTAGTTGAAGAAATAATTATGAATGGGATTTCCCAGTTTCGAACACCCTCTGTCATTATCTGGCTTGGTTTTCATCCAGTCAGAAGAACAACGTAAAAGTGCACGTCGTTCCTGATTGCTAAAAAATAGTCCATAGCAGACGGCCCACAATAATTGTGCACGTAGGCCCACTTCCGGTTTTTGTGTCACGTTTGTCGGAAACGCAACAGATTTCCATTTGACTTGGAGCGTGCTCGGTTTGGATGCTCGGGTGGGGTGCTCGGGTGTGTGAGTGCACGTGTGGCCTGTGTGTGAGCTGAGTGTGCGTGCGTGCATAATTATGTCTGTGGTGTGTGGGTGTGTGTGTTTGTATTTACATTTATTTAATTAATTTGTTTGTTTATTTATTATCATTGTCTTTTTATTTCAATTATTTTTTTTTCTTTTCCTGCATTTCTCTTTATTCCATTATATATCTGCTTGCTTGTTTTAAGTTATCCGTGTATTCATTTATTTATTCTATTTATTTATTATTTATGTACTGATTTTATAATAACAGTTTGTCAGTACAAACAAAACTGGCATGACCGAGGGTGACAGGATAGCATAAGACAGTCAGTCATCATAATAATGTTTTACATTCATGAAATTGATGGCAAACATAGCAGGATCAGAACAAAAGATATAATACTTAAAACCGCACATTAGTTCTTTCTCTCAGCGGCACAAACTCTCAAACTTATCCCCCCACTTTACTCAGTCCTGATCACTGTCTACAATTCCCCCACCCCATCCCCAACCCCCGCACCCTCCTCGCAACCTCCTTCCAATTTAAGCACCACACACACAGGTCCCATCGATCCTCACCATCTCTCATATCCTCTACCCTTAGGCTACTCCTCAATGACCACATAAAGTTCAATTACACCACAGTGAAGAATATGTACACTTCTAGTTATATCTCCAATAATGAACGCATATTTTTCTCCCCAAAAACGAAATTTTATCTAAATGAGCCAGACAATTTAACACACTTAAATACATATTTAAATTTGTTTTTGTTTTTTGTTTTTTATTTTTTTCAAAATTTATACTTTGCCATAATTATAGTGCATGCATGCCCGCCAGCTTGCACACACACACACACACACACACACACACACACAATTAAGCATGCTCACACACACACACCCACACACACACACACCACACACACACTGGCACTGTGTCGATGATGAATGGAGAGCATCCATTTAAGTCCAGAAATGGCACTGACGGGTCTCGTGAAGCAAGCATGCATGTGCACACATGCGCCCGCAGGGACTCATTGTGGAGTCGCACGGCTGTTGGGAGGAAGGAGTTTCTCATGTGGTTGGTCCTGGCTCTGAGACACAGCAGCCGTTCAGAAGACTCCCTCCTGGACTCACAAGCAGTCAGCACCTGGTGGAGTGGGTGGCTGGCATCTGCATGGATCCTGTGAAGTTTGCTGTGATCAGAGCCCTGGAACAGCATGTCCAGGGGCGACATAGCCTCACCAACGACGACCTTACTTGTACAATACCTTATGGTCTTAATGTGTGTGTGTGTGAGTGTGTGCATGTGCGTGCATGTGCGCTTGTCATTTTTAGTAATATATACCTTTCTTTGTTGGATGTTTTCATTTGTAAATATTGCTGTGCAATAACCTTTTCTCTTAACATGAGTGTCAGGAGGGAGGGGGCGGTTAGTCTATCGTCAGCTATTGGGAATTCTTATTTGACTAGTTTTAATCTCTTCTTATGTTTCCTTTTTATGCTAGTGTTTACAATGAGCCTGTGATTGCACAACTTAATTTCCATGTGGATTAATAAAGTGTTTTTGATTTGATTTGATTTGATTCGACTCATCTTGCTTACCTGTAATTTCATGAAACATATTATCTTCAGCCACATTATGCATTACACATAAGACAATGGTATTATTGTTCCAGAACAACATGGCTTAGCAAGGTAGGTCCTTCGAAACCCAGTTCCTTAGACTTGTCGACAAACTGACCTGTGATCTTTGATTTGATTTGATTTGATATCGATACTTGTGTAGCTCAGTTGGAGACCAAGCTCTAAGCGCTTTACAAACTCGGGGTCATTTGCACAACAGGCTGCCTACCTGGGTAAAGCCAACTGGCGGCTGGCATTGAGTGCTCAGTCATTTCCTGTGTGATTCGGGTTGTGCATGCTGGGTATGTTCTTGTCATTGCGTGTGAACGACCGGTGTGAAAGCGCACAAGATTCAGTGCTATATAAATACTATCATTATTTGTTCCTATAACCCACTGAACGCTGACATGGATTACAGGATCATATTTGACATGCATATTGGATCTTCTACATGTGTATACACGCAAAGGGAGTTAGGCACTAGCAAGTCTGCACATATTTTATGTTGATCTGAGAGATTGGAAAATCTCAACCCTTTACCCACCAGGCGCCATTACTGAGATTCAAACCCTGGACCCTGAGATTGAAAGTCCAATGCTTTAACCACTCAGCTAGTGTGCCTGTCACAGGAAAGCGAGTTGGTCTAGTTGTGATGGACTTTCAGAAGGCCTTTAACAAAGTCATCCACAGCCTTCTGATACACAAGTTGTCACACTTTGGGGTCGGGGGCAGGATCAGTGCATGGATCAAGAACTTCCTGAAAGACTGATAGCAAGAGGTCATCATAGATAGTGCGAAGTCGAGCTTTATCCCAGTGGATTCAGGAGTTCCCCAAGGCTCTATTCTCCGTCCAAATTTGTTCCTCCTATACATCAACGTCCTGCCCAGCCAGATCAACTCCAGTGTCAGACTCTTTGCTGATGACACCATTTGCCAGTGTTCTGTCTCATATGACAACAGCCAGTTCATACTGCAAAAAGATCTTTGCACGTTAGAAGTATGGGAAGGCTGCTGGAGTATGAGTTTTCATCTTGGCAAATGCCAAGAACTTAGAGTGACCAGGAGTAAGAAGACGAACAACAGAATATACATTCTTCACAACCAACCAACCACTGCAGGAGGCTACCACCACCAAGCACCTTGGCATCACCCTGGCAGCAGATGTGTCTTGGGAGCCCCATATCCACAGAAGTAGAAGAGATTGCAAGACAAGATCAAGAGAAATAACAGTGAGAAATTACAGCGACTCACTCTTTCAATGAAATTGAACTCAATACAGAACTGTTTCTATTCACATTTGTTTAATCCCCTTGTTCCAGAACAGTGCATAGCAGTTTACATTTCGCACCCCCACATAATATAGTCACAAAATACATGATATACAACCAGAATTTTAAAAACGCAATTCAGAGAATAATCTGAATATTCTCTGACACCTGTCACTGAAAAACAATTGTGTGATACAGTCCACCATAAGATTTAAATACAGTTTACTACATTACATTTCATGTTGGTCCTGATTAGCAATTTAAAAAGTAACATCTGTGTTTAAATTGGTCAATTCAACAAACAAAATTTAAAAAAAATTGCAATAGCATTTTACCTTATAAGAAGGGAAATATATTGAAATAGCTCTTGATGAACATTTATTAAACCATCCAATTATTTTTGTTGTTCATCAGTATAAGTACCTATATGGGTATCAATAATACTAATAACATTATTCTAAAGTTAAAAGATAAACATTTTTGAATGACACTGTGATTCAGCAGATGAATGCACACCCAGGTGTGTCCATCTCCCATAAACACTCGCCCTTTTTTGAGGGGGGGAATTGTGGATTCTGATTTTTTCCCCACAACACTATCCATGTCAAATAAAAAAATAACAACAAAAAAACCCAACATACTGGAACGTTTGTGAAGTTCTCTTCAAATCCATCTTCAAAGGTTTACTAAAAACAGGGACTTACACACACATACTCACAGACACACACACACATGTACACAAAACTAATGCTCTCTTGCATTTTCACGCATAGTAATCATAGTATGGCACCATAAACTCTACCTGTGAGAAGTGCCTGAATATTACATGCATTAAATTGTTATTACAACAAAAATAATACAGAATTCAAGTTGGTTTGCGCAAAATATTCTGATTGACGTTTCTTTGTGTAGTCTGCATTTTAGTTGTGTTCACAAACATGCATATACCCAAGTAAATAAGCACATCACTCTCCTGCGATACCAAACAGAAACGTTTCTGTCAATAATACACTGTATGAGAAATAAATACCATTTTCCTTTCTCCACAAAAGTTACACAATTAGCAAATATACACACAGCAAAAGCATTGGAACAGTCTTCTACTTTAGCCAATTTACAAAAATGAAACAGTTTTTACCTACAGAATTCTTAAAAAGCCATGATTATCATCAGCTTCCAGTCTCGTCTTGAGACTTACGTTAAGGAAAAGCATGTTGTTCAACTAACAGCAAGACAAGGAAGATATATTTTTTTTTTTTTTTTAGTAATGTCAGAGTTTTCCCTTGTTGAATTTTACACTGAAACTCAAGATCTACAGCAAGAGATATTTTAATGGCAGAGTTTTTGCCTTGAGTTTTACATCTAACAACAGCAAGACCTACTGCAAGTCAAGAAAGATATATTCACGGCAGAGTTTTGTCTTGAGTTTTCTGAAATATTTTAGGAGTTCTTTGACATGCCTTTCAGATGCAGTTTTGACAGTAGTATTTTATCATGTTCTTTTTCTTTTTCTTCTTCACCGGTATGTTTGGTCTATGGAACAACTGAAGATCCAGATATTCTGGTACAACCATTAGATTATACACAATCTTTATTTTTTTATTTTTTTTTATTTTTATTTTTTTTACATTTCACATTTCTCATTTCTTGGTCTGTAGTTGCATAGATGGCATAGACAATATGACAACTAAGTGTATATAGTTTTTTACTAGTGGTGATGGTTAGTGTGAATATTCTAGATGTGGTCTGTCTCAAACATATGCTGGTTTTAGAACCATCTAGAAATACCCATGCCATGAAACAAAGTAAGCAGTTATGCACCATGCTCCCTGTATAAGAAACAATAGGTATGAGGGACGCATTTTGCACAGTGTGAAGTATGAGGTGAAACTGCAGACAGCAGTCCACCCTGTCCACTCTGTGTGCAAAAGACATGTCTCTCTCTCAATCTCTCTCTCCTGTGGCTGTCTCTCCTCAGCAGGAGTTGCCGGCCTGTCAGTGCTCACAGCATGCATTTAAAGTGATATATCTTTAACTCTTTCACTGCAACAGGCGACTTTAGTTGACTGGACAGTTGACCTCTGTAGCTGACTTTAGTTGACATCGAAGTGTCATGTTAAATGGACTGTTTTTTCACATTGTCACAAAGCTGACAGCTGCAGCCAACGGGAAATTGACTGACATTCCCCCTTTTAACTCACTCAGTACAGCCAGTCCTCTCTTCTCCTCTACACAGACCCCTCAGATGTCCAGTGGGTGTCTGAATGACCCAACCTTTAGCTTCCGTCGTCAGAACTGTGGTATTCTTTGTCAACATTCACCTCTTCAGTATAACAGCGTTCTGCTTGCAATACTTTGATGATGGTAATTGGGATAAAACGCTGTTAACGTCGTCTCTTTCGCCGTTCGTATGGAGAGAGTTAGCCAAGTCTGGGGCGAACAAGTCCACTATGTTGTTTTGACAAGAACTGAATCGTGTGACTGAGAGTTTTGAGTCTAAAATATTTGGCGCTGGGAAGAGCTATTCACACAGAAACTTGGGGGTGAAAGAGTTAAGTATGATAAGTGATCTCTAAAAACAATAGCCAGTGAGTGATCCCCTAAAAGTATGAAAAGTGATCCATAAAAGCAAGCCAGCCTGCCATGCTGGGCTTAATCAAGGGATAACAAGTTGAACTTTGACCCATCTCTCTCTCAAAAATATTTTCATTCAAGAACAGTTCAATACAAACAATACTGTATACATGGTAATTTGCATAGTTTTGTTTTCTTATCTGCATAACACTGGAACATCTCAGCACATACATGATTACAGACAACACAGACATGCTTGGTGATGGAGTTAATGTTTCATTCCCATCCACACACAAACACACACTCACACACACACTACAGTGAGGGGAAGGGGTCAAAGACAGGAATCGCTTATCCAGAGCTGCATCCGTACTACATAGACTGACAGAAATAGTTGTGGTATCTGACCGGCACATACATACACAGGCTTCACAAAAAGTGAGGGACCACTTCATAAAAGCAGGCATATTTTTACAGAATGACAAAAAAAAACCCCACCAACAACAAAAACTGATAGACGATTTGAATTACGCAGGCTGCATTGGTCTACTACCGCTGGCCTCACCAATGGCTGTTTTAGACACACATGCACCATGGACAGCGTGAAAAAAAAATTGATGTTTCAGCCAAATGTTGACAGTAATTTAGTGGTTTACAAATGAAATCCGTGTTTTTTTCATTATAAGGAATGCAAGTTCATTCGCAAAAAAGCACCTCTGGTTATATATGGTACCCATAACACTGATTACATACATGTACGACTGTTTGCCAGAAATTCAGCATCATTTCACTGTATACTCCCAAGAAGAAAACTGTGCACATTCCTAAGTAGTGGTCCTTAACTTTTTGTGAAACCTGTATATGTACACATTTTGGAATAGCCAGTACTTTTAAGTCAACAGGTGGTTGCATTGTTCTGTGAAACAATAAACAGGAACAGCAAGTTGTTTTTTTCCCTCGACAGATTGTCATGAAATAACTTTAACAAACTACTAACTCCCTGACCCTGCATATTCTGTCTTGTTTTGTTTTATTTTGAAAACTTATCAAATTTGGTTCTCTTTGGGGCTGTCTTGCTAAGTAAGTACTTACATAAATCATCAAAACTGAGTTTGTACCTATGTATTAAAGAGAAACATTATAAAAATACAGATATGCACATACCTGTGGTATTGTTCATGATTGAATTACAGTGAAGTATATGCATTTTACACTTACGGATTTCATGAGTCTTTGAAATAAAAAGAAAAGAAAAAATAAGTAAAAGAAGTTTCATTTGATCAATCACAAAATAGTAGTGTACCAAAATCTATAAAAGTACAACAAAATAAAAGACAAAAACTTTCCAACATCTGTAAATAGCAACATAAGAGATTTTTTTTTAACCAAACGGCTGTAAAATAACAACCTCTTTACCCTGGAAAAGATGGGTGAGAAAGGTGGGAGAAGAGCAAATAATAGAATTATTTAATTTTCTATCAAAACATTCATGCCACTGCCCCTGACAGAACAAATGTCAAGGTCTGCTAGGTTCCTACTGGGCCATGCTCACGCTGTGTGGTATGAACAGACATAGTTTGTGCTCCATGCATTCCTAGAACGCCAATGCTCCAAACTGCATGACACATCGACGTTGCAAACTTATCTGTCTTGATGCTAAGGCACTTTCTGGCTTGGAGAAAACAAAAGACCATGGTGTTAGCATTCTTTGTACTTGTGAACATCAGACATGAGCCAAATTATAATAATAAAAAAGAAGTGAGTTTCTAAGTAGACACTGGACCTAGGGACAACCAACATATCTATACACATGATATCTAAGCCTTCATACAACAGGTGAATCAATCTGGATTAAATTCATATGATCATAAACAAATATGTGGCACCCGATATTTCTTTTTTTTAAAACAGCCTGCAAGTGCTTGTTAGGAAATAATAAACTCATAAAATTCTTATTTCTGAAAAAAGCATTTTGAATATCCACATATATCATGTTTACTTAAAAGCAATTTGTATGAACTGAAACATTCCCCTTTCCATTTCTTCCCAATCCTCTTACCTCTTCTTCTTCCTGCTTATTCTTGATTTTTTTCCATTCGTGTTGTCTTTAAAACGAGTTTCTAAGTCCTTCACATACACTACTTGTTTGTTTCTTTCAATATTTATTGCTGAATGTTAACAGTTCTGCATAAATAATTGAACAAAGTTCCAACAAGCGGATGGAAGCTTTACAAATGGCCGACACCACACCACACTGGTAATAAGATTCGGGAAATCATCATACATGATTATTTAAAATGATAACATAATACTTACTTTGTCACTTATCTGTCCATATTTTTCTGTATTTTTAATCATGTCACTCGCGCATATGGGGAGGCATAAAAACCACCACCACCACCACCACACACAAAAAATTTTAAAAATAAAGTAAAAAAAAAACCCAAACAAACCCAAAACAGACTGAATGACATGATTGTCTTTTTAACAAAAGAAATAACTCCAAGTTTCGTAAATACATAACACATAAAATAAGATTCTTTTTCTTCAGTTTGCCATCCCTTGTGGTCCACAGGTGCAGTGAGCAATTAATCAATTACTGTCTGCTGATTGCAAGGTTATGAGATCACATTTTGTAACAACCCATGAATTAAATGAAATAGTCCAGCTCAGCATGTCATAAAAGCACAATGAAGTTGATAAAATGAAGCCAGTTAAAGAACCTTAAACAACGATGAATAAAAGTCATATTTCACAGGTGAGAAATGGGGGAATATAATCAGTAAATCAGATATCACCACAAATATCTTAAATAATCCACACCAGGGATGGACAACAATCATGATTTTCAGTTTCTGTTTCAGTAGCTCAAGGAGGCGTCACTGTGTTCGGATAAATCCATATACGCTACACCACATCTGCCAAGCAGATGCCTGACCAGCAGCGTAACCCAACGTGCTTAGTCAGGCCTTGAGAAAAAAACCACAAAAAACACCTAAATAAAATAAAGCGAAATAAGTAATTAAATAAATAATAGATAAATACATAAAAAAGATCTACTACTACAAATAATAATATTTATAAAGCGCAAAAACTTAATGAAGTCAACTATAAGCGTACAAAAATAAAAATAAAAAGATAAATAAATAAATAAAATGAAATAGAATAAAATAAATAAATTAAATAAAAAAGACAGCAATGATGATAAATAAGCAAATGAATGTAAAACATGCAGACACACATTCACACATCCACACACATATGCACAACAGATATGCACTAAACATGCAGTTTCACAGATATGAAAGCACAATCAAATACACATAAATGTACATGAACCCCAACACACAAAGTCAACTATAAGCATACAAAGATAAAAATAAATGATAATCTATTTTCTTCAATGGCATGAAGCTATGGCATAAATGTGTCATGAACATAAATCTCCACACACAAACACTTGCACACACATGCATGCACCCTTTGAGAACATTCATGTAATTAGAACAATGAAGAGATTTTTTAAAAGAAACCAGTAATAAAATAAACATTACTGTGGGTGAATATGTAAAATCAAGCAAACATGTGGGGAAAAAAAGTCAGTCAACTGAATCCAAGTAAAAAAAACCCAACCAAACAAAAACACAAAAAAAACAACAACAAAAAAACATATCACAAGTAACAGGCAGTGATTTCACCCATAGAAAACAAGCACATTTGTGCCAGAAGAAAAAAAAGGGAACACTGTATGTGAGATTAAAGACTCAGCCATAACCGGTTCAACAATTAAAAACCATCAGCAACAACCCCCAAAAATAGAACTCTCCATGTGGCTACTGGCAAACAAAACAGTATGAAAAATGAGGCCAGCACAGAAATAAACCTGAATATGGCAACTTGTATCATTTTACAATTACAAAACACAGCTTCCTTCAATACCATAAATCTAAAATACATCAAGCAAAGAACCCTGTTTAAATTTTTTTTTTCTTCAGCATTATCTTTTGCATAATTGAACAGGAAAAATACAAAGTTTAGAGTAAAAAAGACCATTCTGATTTGGATCGCCACTGTATACCCTAACAATGACTGACCAAAATGTTGAATACTTCAGTATGCCATATGCAGTCATAAGAGCTGGATCCATTGAAAAATCATAACCCTGTGTTCTATGTCTGTGACTACCATGTTACATTAAAAGTTTAACAATAACACATTTCATAATACATTCTATTTATAAACCCAGTTTGGAATTTGTGTGGCTGTGAATACAGTTGACATTGAGAAGAAGGCTTATTAGGTCATCTGACTATTTTAATTTGAACAAATTTCATTAGTTCAATTGCTTCCAAAATGTGGGTCTTTATCACAGCATATCTTCACCAAAATATTTTCAAAATATTCTTTTGTTCAGCAGTGTTAGCTGCACAGCGAGATTATCATTTTATTCACTGCAGAGCCAAAAGTGGCACTTTGGGGGACCTTTAGAAAGATACATGTCTGTTTACATTCCGTGATTTAACCTGCACACAATGCATGCAGCAAGGAAAACAACATATTCAAAATCCTTACCACTTGACACAAGATGATTCATGGTCAAGGTTATAGCCTGCCTTCATCAAATGATGAGAATACTTCACTGGAAATATGTTCAAGTTTGTAGTTTGCATGAAAACCTAGTACTGGTCAATGATGAGTTAGATTGCTTTCTGAAAGCTGGATGTTTAAATTTTTTGTCTTCTGGACAGAATTTACAAGAAGAAAAATCCACGCAAATGCACCGATCAAAATATGAAACAAAACAGCTAGGGGAAGGGGGGACGGGGGCGGGGGGGGGGGGGGGGGGGGGGGGGAGAACTGGGTTTGACTGCCTGCAGAAAACCATGAACTGTTTGGTCTGCACTTCAAGTGCTGCTGCGTATACTCTAATGTCGATGAAAGACTGACCTATGCGCAATGATACCCACAACTTCATAAACTCACACTAAGAAAAGCAGGGCTAAGCTTGATGGCCCCCCAAAAGGTCACAGCTGCATCAAACAACCCACAAACAGTATACTGGCTTTCAGTAACAATCTTCCCTTTCCAACAGATGGGAAAAAGGACACAACAGTCAAGGTATATCATGTAAAGAAAATAAATTATATCACAAAGCCTTACACTCTCCAGGTTCGGCCATGATAACAATAACACCCCCCACGATCCACTTCCCACTCGCCCATGGAGAATCCTCCTTCAAAAAACAAAACACCAAACAGCTGTCCTTCGCATGAACAAGGATGCACTATATACAGAATGTACAGAATGTGGTCAACACAGTGATTTGGTCCCCACAGCCACTGACACCACAGGAGGAGGTAACTGCTGATCCACCTGTGTGGCAGTGTGTGTGTGTTCAGTGTGTGTGTGTCTTCAGCAGACTCCGTGGCTGGTCCGTCTGCAATCAGAAAGAAGGCCATGTTAGAATGGAGGGATAGACAGGAAGGCTTCAACTTTGTAAACATCAAAGCACTCCTTAAACTAAGTATCAACTCCATAAACATCCAAGCACTTCTTAAACTATGTTTCAACCCGAAAAACATCAAAGCATTCTTTAAAGTAAGTATCAACTCCATAAACATTCAAGCGCTCCTTAAACTATCAACTCCATAAACATCCAAGCACTTCTTAAACTATGTTTCAACCTGAAAAACATCAAAGCATTCCTTAAACTAAGTATCAACTCCATAAACATTCAAGCACTCCTTAAACTAAGTTTCAACTCTGTAAACACTTAAGCACTCCTTAAGCTATGTTTCATTCCGTAAACATTCAAGCACTCCTTAAGTTTCAACTCAATAAAAATCCAAGCACTCCTTAAACTATGTTTCAACTCAGTAAACATTTAAGCACTCCTTAAACTAAGTTTCAACTCTGTAAATATTCAAGCACTCCTTAAACTAAGTTTCAGCTTCATAAACATTCAAGCACGCATTAAACTAAGTATCAGTGTAAAATGGAATACAATCCATCTCAACTGATACATTCTATACTGATGTTTCAGTATAAAATGGAACACTATCCACCACAATTGATATACTTTATACGGATATTTCATCATAAAACAGAACACAATCCATCACAACTAATACACTCTATATGAAGGTTTCCGTGTAAAATGGAATGCAAACCATCAAAACTGATGCACTCTATACAGATGTTCCAGTATAAAATGGAACTCAGTTCATCACAACTGATACGCTCTATACCATTTTTTTCTGTTTAAAATGGAAAATCATTCATCATAACTGATACACTCTATATACAGATGTTTGAGTATAAAATGGAACTCAGTTCATCACAACTGATACGCTCTATACCATTTTTTTCTGTTTAAAATGGAAAATCATTCATCATAACTGATACACTCTATATACAGATGTTTGAGTATAAAATGAAACTCAATTCATCACAGCTGATACACTCTATTCCTTTTTTTTTCTGTTTAAAATGGAACACAAACCATCAAAACTAATATACTCTATATGAATATTTCAGTTTAAAATGGAACAACATCCATCACAACTGATACATTCTTAATGAACGTTTCAGTGTAAAATGGAACAACATCCGTCACAACTGATACATTATTTAACGAATGTTTCAGTGTAAAATGGAACAACATCTGTCACAACCGATACATTCTTTAACGAACGTTTCAGTGTAAAATGGAACAACATCCATCACAACTGATACATTATTTAACGAATGTTTCAGTGTAAAATGGAACAACATCTGTCACAACCGATACATTCTTTAACGAACGTTTCAGTGTAAAATGGAACAACATCCGTCACAACTGATACATTCTTTAACGAACGTTTTCAGTGTAAAATGGAACACCGTCCATTGCAACTGATACACTCTACATACATGAATGTTTCAGTGTAAAATGGAACACAACTAGTTAATCCACTACAACTGATACACTCTACATGAATGTTTCAGTGTGAAATGGATCACAGTGAATAGGACTGAGGAGACAACAGCCAGAGACATGCTGTGGGCAAAAGCAGGAAGCATTATAAATTGTTTTGCAAATAGACAATGAAAGTCACATTTGAGAATACATCACCAGTGTGTTATTTGAAAGAAAGGAATTACAAAATCACTGAATAATCAAAGTACACTTATTTTCCTGTATACCACTACAGGACTCCAGACGTCTACCGGTACAGCTGTCAGTTTTGTTATGCACTAACTCAAACGTTCCACATGCAAAGCCTTTGTTGAATACAACACTATTGTACAGTGTTGTGCTGTGTTATTTTCTTGCCAGCATATTTCTCTGTGTAGAATTCAGGATGCCTTCCCTGGGAGGCATAGTATATGTCGTTACGGTGCACAGTCACCCTTTTTTCTGTTCTTTCTTTTTCCCCCGATCCAGCTAAACTTTTCTACACACTTTTTATCCCACACCTCTCTCTCCATGTAGAACAGCCATTGAAGGAAATCAAAAGAGTGGATAGTGTGTATACATGTGTACATGCAAGCAAGATTAGAAGAAAGCGGTAAAAGAGTCTCACTAAGTTACACCTCTCCCCCCATGCTCTGAACCTCACACATGCACAATGAAAAAAGTTAATTCATGCTTATATCTTTTCTGGGTTTTTTTCTTTGTTGTTGTTGTTGTTTCTTTCTTGTATTTTTTTGTATGGCCATACTACGATCTCTGATTTGTATTGTATCATATTGTGTTATATTACTCATTTTTCTCACAACAGATTTCTCTGTGTGAACATTTTTTTAATTTTGTCATGTTTTATTCCAAACGTGCTGTGTAACTTTCCCAGGTTGAGTGGACATATCAATCCAACAAACTGTCATGACCCTACAGGTTTAAAGTGTGTGCCACCCAAACCTGTTCCAGACAGAAGTAACAACTGTTACAGCCATGATTTAGTGTTACTGTTGAAACCTCTGTGCCAAGTCAAGTCTAACTGTGTCTCCACACAACACTTGGGCCATACAGAAACCTGATGCAGGACTCCCAGTCGCTTGTCGCACCAGAAAAGCAGAAGAAAGAGATGATACCAGAGGACAGATAAAAGGATGATGGGAGGATGGGGTGAGATTTTGAAAAAAAAAAAAAAAAAAAAAAAAAAAAGGAAAAAAAGACAAAATGCCATAGAATATCTTACACAAAAAGCAATTTTCCGGTGATCACTGTTCACTCGACTGTTACACTCTTCGCGAGATTCCTTGGATGATCAACCTAGAAGATGTGAAAAACATGATATATTAGGAACAAAATGTCTGTAACATGAATATTAGAATACAAAGCTGATCACATTGACACAGACACACATACATGTATACACACACACACACACACACACACATACATACACACATGCACACACACACACACGCACACACACACACACACTAATATCACTGATAGTGAAAAGACGCTAAACTAAAGAGCGAACACGCACGCACACACACACACACACACTAATATCACTGATAGTGAAAAGACGCTAAACTAAAGAACGAACACACACACACACACAGTTCCTATGTATATCTGTTGATGACTGATTCACTGACACACCAACCTATTCACTTTCTGTCTGCCCTGTAGTTTATACTTTCTCCAAAACAGCCAGAAACATGGGTAACATTTATGATGAACAATGACGACAGTGATGATACTATAGGCATCAGTTCTTATAAACCTTATGGTTTTATGACAATAAAACATTCTATTCTATTCTGTTCTGGGAGGAAGGTGGCAGAATGGTTAAGATGCTCAGCTGCCAATACAGTGAGTCCGTGAGGGTGTGGGTTCGAATCCCGCTCTCGCCCTTTCTCCCAAGTTTGACTGGAAAATCAAACTGAGCGTCTAGTCTTTCGGATGAGATGATAAACCGAGGTCCCGTGTGCAGCAGGCACTTGGCGCACTGAAAAAGAACCCACGGCAATGAGTGTGTTGTCCTCTGGCAAAATTATGTAAAAAGAAATCCAGTGTAATAGGTACACAAATATATAAGCATGCACTCAAGGCCTGACAAGCGTGTTGGGTTATGCTGCTGTTAGGCACTGATCTGCCTAGCAGATGTGGTGTAGTGAATATGGATTTGTCTGAACGCAGTGACGCCTCCTTGAGAAACTGAAAACTGAAAAACTCTGTTCTATTCTAGACTGCATGGCAGGCCTGACTCTGCACTTTCTTTCATTTCTAAATAAACTGTGGATCAGATCTGGCTGCAACATTCCTCTTTTCTTCGTGAGGCCAATGCTTATTCGACTGTGAGGAAGAGATGAGCAGGGCCCCAAAATACCCCCAGTCATTGACGAGGAACATTCCATAATCACAAATAGCTTGAACAAATTCTGCTGCATACGTAAATCTCCCATTCGATCATCAATCCCACCGTTCTTCCATTAAAATTTATCCTTATCATGTCTTTTATTTTGATATCCATTTAAACTTGTATTTGTATTTCTTTTTATCACAGCAGATTTCTCTGTGTGAAATTCGGGCTGCTCTTCCCAGGGAGAGCGCGTCGCTATACTACAGCGCCATCCAATTTTTTTGTATTTTTTCCTGCGTGTAGTTTTATTTGTTTTTCCTATCGAAGTGGATTTTTCTACAGAATTTTGCCAGGAACAACCCTTTTGTTGCCATGGGTTCTTTTATGTGCGCTAAGTGCATGCTGCACACGGGACCTCGGTTTATCGTCTCATCCGAATGACTAGCCACTCAAGGTCTAGTGGAGGGGGAGAAAATATCGGCGGCTGAGCCATGATTCGAACCAGCGCGCTCAGATTCTCTCTCGCTTCCTAGGCGGACGCGTTACCTCTAGGCCATCACTCCATTTAAACTGATCCCTATTGTGTCTTTCATTAAAATATCTATTTAAATTGGTCCTTCTCCTGTCTTTCATTTTGACATCCACTGAAATTAATTTCTATGGTTGGTTTTGTCAAAATGGAATATGGTTGGTTTTGTCAAAATGGAATATGGTGGTTTTGTCAAAATGGAATATGGTTGGTTTTGTCAAAATGGAATATGGTGGTTTTGTCAAAATGGAATATGGTTGGTTTTGTCAAAATGGAATATGGTTGGTTTTGTCAAAATGGAATATGGTTGGTTTTCTCAAAATGGAATATGGTGGTTTTGTCAAAATGGAATATGGTTGGTTTTGTCAAAATGGAATATGGTTGTTTTGTCAAAATGGAATATGGTTGGTTTTGTCAAAATGGAATATGGTGGTTTTGTCAAAATGGAATATGGTGGTTTTGTCAAAATGGAATATGGTTGGTTTTGTCAAAATGGAATATGATTGGTTTTGTCAAAATGGAAAATGGTTGGTTTTGTCAAAATGGAATATGGTGGTTTTGTCAAAATGGAATATGGTTGGTTTTGTCAAAATGGAATATGGTTGGTTTTGTCAAAATGGAAAATGGTTGGTTTTGTCAAAATGGAATGATGACGGGCAATGAAAGGAAGATGGTCCATATACTAAAGAAGGAACATGGAAATCAATGAACCTCACAGAGAAACAAAGAGAAGCAAGGGGAAGTACTCCGACAAGACAACAAAGAAAATAAGAAACAAACAAACAAACAAAAAAACGATAACAAAAATCAAACCAAAACAAAAAAAAAAAGAAAACCCACAGAGTCAGAATCATTCAAACATAAATTGTAGCTGATGATGTGATACTATGCTGACCACCACTTTCAAATGAAGAAATCTGCTTTTTTTTCGTTGTTGTTGTCTGTGTACATTATTTGTGTTGAATTCCCCAAAGGAACTGTTGCCTCTGTGCTTGATTGTGCCTTGTATGCGTGACTGTCTTGCTGAAACCATTGTTAATTATGACATGCTGCATGCACTGAAGATCTACATTGCTCCTGCTGTATGAATTACTTCTGTGACATTTGTTGTTTGTTACGTTTTTTTTTTTTTTTTTTTTTTTTTATTCTTCTTTTTCTTTTATTGTGTGTGTGTGTGTGTGTGTGTGTGTGTGTGTGTGTGTGTGTGTGTGTGTGTGTGTGTGTGTGCATTAAAAAGTTTTGTTTAAAAAAGAAAAGAAAAGAAATTCTACTTTTGACAACCAAATCATAAATGTAGAGTTCTACTGCTACTTTGATAACCACTCTCAAAATAAATAGTTTTATCTACTGTGACTGCCACACTCAAATAAATAGTTCTACTTTGACTACGACTCTACAAATGTTAGTCTTCAATTCTACTCATGCTTTGTGAATGAACTGACCCACTTCTTTATCTATCTGTAGCAATGCAAATGATGCCACTGTCAGCATGCTATGCAGGTGAAAAGGCATCTGCATGCTGTCTGCAGTCATGGTGATGTTGCATCACATCCACACCATCGGTCAGTTTGAAAGTAGAACAGCGGCCGCAATGGGAACAGTAGTCAGAATGGGAACAGTGGCCAGAATGAGGGCAGTGGTCAGAATGGGAACAGTAGCCAGAATGGGAACAGTGGCTAAAATGGGAACAGTGGCCAGAATGAGAACAGTGGCCAGAATAGGAACAGTGGCCAGAATGAGAACAGTAGCCGGAATAGGAACAGTGGCCAGAATGAGAACAGTGGTCAGAATGGGAACAGTAGCCAGAATGGGAACAGTGGCTAAAATGGGAACAGTGGCAAGAGCGGGAACAGTGGGCAAAATCTAATGGTGTGACACTCGCTATGCCTCCATCATTCCCCAAGCATCTCTAACTCAGCAGCGCACAGGAATGCATGAGAACTGCTCCACACAAAAAGCTGGCTGACAAGCGGTGCTCTCAGAGAGCTGCGAGAAAGCTCATGTTAGTGAGGGAACATGCTACCAGACGCAGGGTTTATTACCAAGATGAAGAGGATGACAAACAAAAGCCTGGAACGTCGCAAGCAACCGATGCCAAACCTACAGTGGCAGACACGCCCCCCACCCCACCCCCCTGCACCTCCTATAGGTTCCAACCTACAACACCTCAGGGTATACTGACTTCTGCTCTGCGCAAAGCAAGACTTCAGCAGGACATAGAAACCCGCAGTGAAGGCAGCGACAACACACACACACACACACACACAGACACACACACACACACACATAAAAAAACAACATGACTGACAACCAAGCTTGCAGCCAACACTGAACACGGTCATGTCAGTGTCGCTGACAGCAGAGCAAAGGAAGAAAGATGAGAGAAAAGCTTGCAGTGTAATAGTGAAACAGGGCTGATGACATTTCCCTGGGGGAAAGCAAGCACTAGGGGGCTAAGACAAACATGGTAACAGTGAGAGAAAGGGAAACATGTTCCCCCCCCCCCCCCCTAAGAAAGCCAGGACAAACACAGTAACAGTGAGAGAAAGGGAAACATGTTTTTTTTCCCCCCTAAGAAAGCCAGGACAAACACAGTAACAGTGAGAGAAAGGGAAACATGTTTTTTTCCACAAAAAGAAAGCCAGGACAAACACAGTGACAGTGAGAGAAAGGGAAACATGTCCCCCCCCGGCCCCCCCTCCCCCCCCCCAAGAAAGCCAGGACAAACACAGTAACAGTGAGAGAAAGGGAAACATGTTCCCCCCCCCCCCCCCCCAAGAAAGCCAGGACAAACACAGTAACAGTGAGAGAAAGGGAAACATGTTTTTTTCCCCCTAAGAAAGCCAGGACAAACACAGTAACAGTGAGAGAAAGGGAAACATGTTTTTTTCCCCCAAAGAAAGCAAACACTTTGGGGGGGGGACAATGAAAAAAAACACCGGACAATGAGGAAAAGGGAAAGATGTTTGTCCCCTGAAGGAAGTAAATATTAGAAGAACAGGACAAAGACAGAGACATTTAGAAAAGGGAAAGGTGTCTTTTCCATTGAAGAAAGCAAACATTTGGTGGCCAGGACAATCACAGTGACACTGAGGAAACTGAGTGACAATTTTTTGGCCCCGAAGAAAGCAAACATTAAAATGGGAAAGATGGCTTTCCCAAGAAGAAAGATAACATCAAGAAGGAGAAGGATGTCATTCTTTTAAAGAAAGCGACGGAGGGAAGGAAAGAAAAGCAAACTTTAGTGGAACAGGACAAACACAGTGACACAGAGGGAAGGAAAGAAAAGCAAACTTTAGTGGAACAGGACAAACACAGTGACACGGAGGGAAGGAAAGAAAAGCAAACTTTAGTGGAACAGGACAAACACAGTGACACGGAGGGAAGGAAAGAAAAGCAAACTTTAGTGGAACAGGACAAACACAGTGACAGAGAGGGAAGGAAAGAAAAGCAAACTTTAGTGGAACAGGACAAACACAGTGACAGAGAGGGAAGGAAAGAAAAGCAAACTTTAGTGGAACAGGACAAACGCAGTGACACGGAGGGAAGGAAAGAAAAGCAAACTTTAGTGGAACAGGACAAACACAGTGACAGAGAGGGAAGGAAAGAAAAGCAAACTTTAGTGGAACAGGACAAACACAGTGACAGAGAGAGAAGGAAAGAAAAGCAAACTTTAGTGGAACAGGACAAACACAGTGACACGGAGGGAAGGAAAGAAAAGCAAACTTTAGTGGAACAGGACAAACACAGTGACACGGAGGGAAGGAAAGAAAAGCAAACTTTAGTGGAACAGGACAAACGCAGTGACACGGAGAGGGAGGCGGGAGGGAAGGGGGAGGGGTGTGGACACTCACGTCCAGCTTGCGCAGCGTGGCGATGTGCATGGACAGCAGCTGGAGAGGGATGATGGCCAGGATTCCTTGCAGGCAGTCGATGGTGGGCGGCACCGAGATGAACTTCTTCACCTGCGACGCCGTCTCCTCGTCTCCGGTGTTGCAGATGAGAATGGGCTCTCCCTACACACACACACACACAAACGCATTCACACACACATTTTGGAAAGGTCATTTTGGATGACTGATGACTTGCGCGATGAGTTTGTTTAAAGTGAAGAGGAGTTGCGCAACGTCAACCTCACTCTCTCGTCCGGGTCCACCAATTTCCAGTGGCAAGACCAAGTCGAGACGACTGGAGGATGAGCACGGATGCAGTGGATGACCAAGATATCCTTTCGGTGTCTCATCTTGCTCTCTGCACTCCACAGTGCGTTGCTGTAATCGCCTTCCTCTCCGTTGAACCGATAGGTTTCTTCCGCAGATTCTGCCGGATCCAGACTTCGCATACATGGGTAGACACACCCCGGAGGCCAACTGCGTGTGGCATGCACACAGCACAGTGGAGCTAGATGGCCGTCGGTGGCTCTCCCGAGCCGACGCCCTTTTATGGATCTCCATAAGGGTGTCTAGCCACCCGCCTCACCAGTCCCAGAAGGGAGCGGTGGAAGTGCCGGTTTAGTCGTCGGCAACCCGACCCTGAACAGGTTGTACTGGATTACAGGTTACCAGTAGCAGATCTAATGACCTGACCTGACATACTACACACACAGAAACGCACACATACAGACACACACACAAATGCGCACACACAGAAACGCACACATACAGACACACACACAAATGCGCACACACAGAGACACACACACACACACACATGCAAGCGCGCACAACATTTAGAAAGTGGCAGCATGCTATTGGCGCAAACAGTCATACAAGGGCACAAACAAACAATAGATCACTGACTGAAACCTGATTTTAACTCATTCTTACTCCAGGTATGAGTTATCTCATACCATAATTACTTCCCCTGGTACGAGTATTCACTCACCAATACACCAATCTGATTTTGTTTTTCCTGCTTGGTACAGCTGGCGTTCTAAACTGCGCCACTTACATGTTCCTGAAGCATGAAAACGAAGCTTTGTTTGACCGATTATCCCCGAAAACGGAGTATGGCTGCCTACATGGCGGGGTAAAAACGGTCATACACGTAAAAGCCCACTCATGTACATACAAGTGAACGTGGGAGTTGCAGTCCTCGAACACAGAAGAAGAAGAAGTTTGACCGATTAAATGAACAATTCTCCATTTATTTTCGGTGTTTTAGTGAATCATTCTACTTTATACTGCAGTGGTCTCATGTAGTGCTGGTCCAGGGGAGTTGTAGCAGGCATGTGGCTGTGGGGGTAGAATGAGTTAAACCTTTCACCGCCAGTCAATTTAGAGTACAAAATTCCCTTGTGGTACAAACACAGAAAAGACAGTGGCTAAGAACAGCTGGGGATTCCCCCCGCGATGTATAGAAATTATGGCCTTTCCTACCACCGAACATTAAGAGCAGTAGGTTCATGGATAACAGACCAATGAATGGTCACCTTTCAGTGACATGGGTCTTCTACCATCCCTGTGCATAAATGCGAGCTTGGCAGTGAAAGGGTTAAACCACAAGTTGGCTGGTGCCTTTAGGTCAAGTTGCTCAGGGCTGTGGTCCTGGGTCCCACAGTGCCCGTCTTCCCAGGTTTATACCGTACACTCAGATGGACAATGTCACAATGTCAAGCGCTGGTCATCACCTGAATGCCATTTCATTTTTTGTTGTTGTTGTTGTTGTTGTTATCCATGCAAGTCAAAAGAAACATGAACATGGAGAATTAGGTGGGTTTTTTTTTGTTTTTTTTATTTTTTTACTTTCTCTTGGAATGAACATTTGGAACTTGCTCTTGGAATGGACATTTGGAACCTTCTATTACAATGCAATACTTTGTAACTCAGAAGTATGAAAAACATATTGTAACACAGAAGATTCAATCAATATATCAGAACTCAGAAATATCAGCAGATATATCTTCAAACAGAACAGCAGATACATTTCACATGGGAAAGGAGTTGTTCTGGGCATGAACTTATAATCAACCTTCAAAACTTGACAGATGACATAGCATTAAGGCTAAAAGAGAACAACTAACACAACAACAGCAACAATATGGTAGTGGACCAGAAGAAAAAATGCTGTAGACTTACATGCCTGGCCTGGACTTGTTTCAAGGCATTCATACATTTCTGCACACAACAAGATTCACATCATAATTAGGAGCACAGAACAAGATTTTGAGCACACACACACACACACACACACACACACACACACACACAAACATGCACACACACACACTTTTTCCCCCAGTCCACACCCCCCCCCCCCAATCTCCCTATAGCCTCCCCCTCCCTTTTCTTTTTCTCTTGTCTAATATCACTTGGAGTGGAAAGATTGTTAAACTGAAGACTACCACTACACACACACACACAGTCTAATATCACTTGGAGTGGAAAGATTGTTAAACTGAAGACTACCACTACAGACACACACACACACACACACACACACACACACACACACACACACAGACTGAGCACTGACTGTGAAGATGTTGTCCCTCAACACCATCATGAGTACAGGCATGGCCTTGTCCACACACACACACACACACACACACACACACACACACACACACACAGAGAGACTGAGCACTGACTGTGAAGACGTTGTCCCTCAACACCATCATGAGTACAGGCATGGCCTTGTCCACACACACACACACACACACACACACAACACACACACACACATACACACACCGACACACACACACACACACACACACACACACACAGAGCACTGACTGTGAAGACGTTGTCCCTCAACACCATCATGAGGACGGGCATGGCCTTGTCCACACACACACACACACACACACCGACACACACACACACACACACACACACACACGGAGCACTGACTGTGAAGACGTTGTCCCTCAACACCATCATGAGGACGGGCATGGCCTTGTCCACCAGTGCCAAAGGGCCGTGCTTCAGCTCTCCGGCCATGATCCCCTCAGAGTGCATGTACGTCAGCTCCTTGATTTTCTGGGGGGGTAAAAAAGTTACCATGATTACAGGCTCTCTGGCCATGATCCCCTCAGACTGCATGTATGTCAGCTCCTTGATTTTCGGGGGGGGGGGGGGGGGGGGGGGGGTAAAAAAGTTACCATGATTATAGGCTCTCTGGCCATGATCCCCTCAGAGTGCATGTATGTCAGCTCCTTGATTTTCTGGGGGGGGTCGGGGGGGGGGGGTTCAAAAAGTTACCATGATTACAGGCTCTCCGGCCATGATCCCCTCAGACTGCATGTACGTCAGCTCCTTGATTTTCTGGTGGGGTAAAAAAGTTATGATTATAGGCTCTCCGGCCACGGTGCCATCAGGGTGCATGTACGTCATTTCTTTGATTTTCTGGGGGGGGGCGGGGGGGGGGTGTGTAAAACAGTTACCATAATTAAAAGCTCTCGGGCCAAGAATACTACTTTGAATACATTTAGAAACAACATATCAATCGAAAACTGACATGTTTTATAGAAAAGAAAAAAAAAAAAGAGAGAAAAAGAAAGGAAAAAAACAAAACAAAACAAACCCTGAGAGAAAACAGAAGGAAAAAAGTTTTTGGTGGTTTTTTTTTTGGGGGGGGCGGGGGGGGGGGGGGGGGGGGGGGGGGGCAATGAAGAAAGCGTGTGAAAGCACCCCCAGGAAAAGAAAAAAAAAAAAAAATTCACATTCTGGTGCTCCATGACCTGCATGCAACTGAGGGGGGGTATCATGATTATAGGCATCAATACATCAGCTCATTGATTTTCTGAGGGGTGGGGTGGTGGGGTGGGGGTGGGTATCATGATTATAGGTATCAATATATCAGCTCATTGATTTTCTGAGGGGTGGGGGGGGGGGTATCATGATTATAGGCATCAATATATCAGCTCATTGATTTTCTGAGGGGTGGGGGTAGTGGTGGTGTGGGGGTGGGTATCATGATTATAGGCATCAATATATCAGCTCATTGATTTTCTGAGGGGGGGGGGTAGTGGTGGTGTGGGGATGGGTATCATGATTATAGGCATCAATATATCAGCTCATTGATTTTCTGAGGGATGGGGGGGGTGGTGTGGGGGGGGCTATCATGATTATAGGCATCAATATATCAACTCCTTCATTATCTGGGGGTTTGGGGGGGGGAAGGTGGTGGTAGTGGGGGAAATAGATACCATGATTATAGGCATCAATACCGGTATATCATTTTTAGCGTTGCCATGTCAGTTTGTTTTATTTTCTGGAAAAAAGCAAATCACAATGCTTATCAGCACCATCATCATGTCAATGTTGGTTTTTTGTTTGTTTTTTTGTAACAAATTTTCTGGTGGGGGAAAAATTAAATGCAAATTTATATCAGCATCATCATGTCAACTGTTTGTTTTTGTTTTTTTTTTTGGGGGGGGGATAAAAAGGTATTACAATGCCTATTCAAACCAACATGATATCAACTCTTGATTTTCTGTGAGGAAAAAGGAACAAAGTTGCAATGTTTATCAGTATGACCACATCAATTTTTAAGATATTGTTCTGGAAAAAAATCCCCCGTAGAATGCTGAATAAGCACCACCATGTCAAGTCTTTGATTTTCTGAGGAAAAGAAATTACATGAAAGTTTATCAGCTTCATCATATAAAATCTCTGATTTTCTTTGGGGGGAAAACTTACAATGCTTATCAGCAGCACTCCTTTATGAGTGAGAGAGAAATTGTGTGAACATAAAGACAATGATAACAGCGTGAGCAACAGACAACAACATTGTGAACAACAGATAATGGTAAAAGTCTGAACAACAGACAACAACACTGTGAACAAAAAAGAAAACAACAACAACAACAAAAAAAGAACAAAGAAAAATACGGGTGACACTGCACTATAGCGACGCGAATTTCACACAGAGAAAAATCTGTTGTGATGAAAAGCAACACAATACGATATAATACATCACAGTACCACGAAAGTGTGTCTTCACAAGTGACTGAGAATGTTGATGTTTTCGACTTTTTGCATTCATTATCAGTTGTTTCGCTTGTCAGTTTAACGACTTCTCTTTTACGAAGTCATTTAAGTAATTTCCTGTAACTGTATTTAGAGTTGTTTTGTTGTTGTTGTTTTTTTTTCTTCCAAATTTCACCCACATTTTTACCCTCATTTGCCCAGTTTCCCCCAACCCTCCATTCATCCACATCTCCCACCCCTTCTAACCGATAATACTCAGATGTATTCATAAATACTTTTACAAAATGTCTTCAATCACCGATATGTGTAACGGGACATTAAACAAAAATTCCTCCTCCACATCACAGTACCACACAATGCAACGACAACAGCCAGAACTGTCCACTCACGAGGGCTCCCTCCAGACAGGTGGCGTAGTTGAAGCCGCGGCCCATCACCAGCAGTGACTTCTGCTGGTACAGCTCTTGGGCCAGTGCCAGGATCTGTCCGTCCATCTTCAGCACCTCCTTGATTTGTTCTGTCACACACAGTAATAATAATAACAATAATGGACACTTATGCAGCGTGCGTCTCCAGAAATACTGCTCAAACGCTTTATATTCGTTCCCCACTCCCCACCTCCCCCATCAATACTCCTCTCCACCCCCACCCTCCATTCCCCCGCATACACACGGAAGCATGTGCCAGAAAACACAAAACTGAACGCTGGAAACCACCCACCTACCTATGACACCCTCTAGAAAACGCATCCCTGCAAAAGGCATAAACAAACACACGAATATATGGATGCTCGCTAGCACCCCGCCACACACACATGGCAAACAGCCTCTCCACAACAAAACATGCACCCAAAACCAGATCACACCAAGATCAGGGGGGGAAAAAAAACCAAGAAAAAAAAACCCCAAGCAACACCTACTGTTACAGTACACACACACAACACACAACTCTTGAAATGGTATCATAGAATTTGGGTTTTTTTAATTTTTTTATATGTTTTGATGATCATGAATGATAATGGGCATGACGTAGATGCTGCCATGGGGGTCTGTTTAGGCTTGGGACTACTTGACAAGGCTGCACTCTCATAACGTATCCTGGCTTCAGTCAGACTGAGAGATGCAGACACCTGCAGTGTTGGTCAGGAAATTCAAGCAACACTTTCAAAGACACATCCCTGAAGTGGATGACCCATGACTGTGTGGTCCCAGCCCTCCCATCTGAACCCACAGCGCACTGGGAAAGAGCTGACCACAGGCCAAAAGCACCCACTCTGATGGGGTTTGAACCTGCGCCCTCCAAGTCATTGTTCATGATGCTGGTTCTGCTGGCATATTTTACTTGACATTTGTTATTTACTACAGCTTGGAAGCATTCTTCATCTGTTGGCATGCTGACAATCGCAATAGAATGCTTATGACAAAACATGCATGTTGTTTGGAAACTATGAACATTGTTGTGGTTGTTCTGGCAGAAAGACCTGCCACTTGGCTGTCAATCACAGAGGGGAGGTGATTAACTCATTCCACCCCACAACGAGATGCCTGCTACAACTCCCTTGGACCAGCACTACATGAAACCACTGCAGAAAAAACAAAGTAGTTAACTAAAACAGCCAAAATCGATGGAGAATTGTTGATTTAATTTGTCAAACAAAGCTTCGTTTTTATGCTTCCAAAATCTGTAAATGGTTCAGTTTAGAATGCCAACTGTACCAAGCAAGAATGAACGAAAGTAGAATAATGTGTTGGTACGAGAATACACAGAGGAAGAAATCATGATACGAGTTAAATCATAACTGGAGTAGAATGAGTTAAAGGAGGAAAGGTGTATTATTTCCCTTTACCTGGGAGGTTTTTGAGACCCTGGATGATCTCCTTGCGGCGCTCCTGCATGGAGATTCGATCCTCACAGAACATGAGGCCGAACATCACCAGGGAGATAAACTGACTGGTGTACGCCTGAAAAGGACAATGACAGTAAGAGTCTGATTTATATCTGTATAGTTTCAGTTTAGAGCTACAAGAATATGTGCTGTATCAAGATGTATTGATAAATAAACAAACAAATAAATCAAATAAGTTTCTCAAGTAGGTGTTACTGTGTTCAGACAATTCTGTATACGCTACACCACATCTGCTGGAATGCCTGACCAGCAGCGTAACCCAAAGTGCTAGTCAGGCCTTGAGTGCATGCTTGTATGTTTTTGTACCTGTCAGAGACGGGCGCAATAGCCGAGTGATTAAAGCGTTGGACTGTCAATCTGAGGGTCCCGGGTTCGAATCACGGTGACGGCGCCTGGTGGGTAAAGGGTGGAGATTTTTACGATCTCCCAGGTCAACATATGTGCAGACCTGCTAGTGCCTGAACCCCCTTCGTGTGTATATGCAAGCAGAAGATCAAATATGCACGTTAAAGATCCTGTAATCCATGTCAGCGTTTGGTGGGTTATGGAAACAAGAACATTCCCAGCATGCACACCCCCGAAAATGGAGTATGGCTGCCTACATGGCGGGGTAAAAACGGTCATACACGTAAAAGCCCACTCGTGTGCATACGAGTGAACGTGGGAGTTGCAGCCCACAAACACAGAAGAAGAAGTACCTGTCAGAGTGGTTTTCTTCAACAGAATTTTTGACCAGACACTCAGTTTGCCTTTACAGCCAAACTTTAGAGAAACGGCAAGACTGGGATTCAAACCAAGACCCTCATGGCCACTGTACTGGCAGATAAGCATCTTAACCACTCTGCCATTTTCCTCCCAGTGTTTATACATTCATGTGGCACCTTTACGTGTTACACAAACTCAGTTGCACTATGCAATGTAAAAACTGAAGTAAAAAAACGTGTATTTGAACGCTAAAATCAAAACTTACATGCATAACCCTTAACAGACATCCAAACAAACAGTAACTTACGTTCATACACACACAAAAATCATCATACACAACAAAGCACTGATTATATATATTATATCAATATAAAAAAACAACAAAGAACACATCATGACGTGTAATCACAGATAATAAACAAACTAAATATCACTGCCCACAAGATGATTTTCAAAAACACAGAAACACCTGAAAAGCATCAGTGTGCATATACATGCACAAACACACACACACACACCTATACAAGGGCAAATTAAACATGCCTAGATCTCTAGTGTCTGATTTCAAGTGCAATCGTCTCAGTACTGACAGAAAGTTGAAATATTCAATTGATCTTGTGCGTTCTGTTTTTTTTTTTTTTTTTTTTTTTTTTTTGTGGGTCTCCAGTGTGTCAACAGATCAACATGTGGAGTGGGGTTGTACGTTTTGTCATCTTCCTTGGAAGATTTTCATGGTGCTGCTTTCATTTTCATTTCATTTCATTTTCAGATTTAAAAAAAAAAAAAAGAAAGAAAAAGAAAGAAAGAATACCTGGTTGGTTTTGCATTACAAAATTTGAATGTGTGTATCTGCATCATGGTACCAGACAAGACAACAAAGAAAAAGCATCAAAATAAGAAGAGAACATCCAAAACAAAAGAACTCCAAATCAGAGCACACACACACACACACACACACACACGGACACACACACACAAATGCACACATGCACACAAACACACAACCCCTCCCCACACCTTCCCCCCATATCCCCTCAAGTCCCCCCCCACCCACACACACACAACCCCCCCTCCATAACTCCCCAAGACTCCCCCCCCCCCACACACACACCTATCAACACACACACACGCACACACACACACACACACACACACACACACACACACACACACACCTATCAACACACACACACACACACACCCATCAACACACATACACACACACACACCCATCAACACACACACACGCACACACACTCACACACACACACACACACACATCAACACACACACACACACACACACCCATCAACACACACACACACACACATCAACACACACACACACACAACACACACACACACACACACACCCATCAACACACACACACACACACACACACACACACAGAGGGACCTTTCCTCACCTTAGTGCTGGCCACACCAATCTCGGGCCCAGCGTTGATGTGGACCCCGCAGTTTGAGTCCCGGCTGATGCTGCTGCCCACCACGTTGGTGATGCCTACGATCAGCGCTCCCCGCTTCTTGCAGTATCGCAGCGCCATCAGGGTGTCCGCTGTCTCTCCTGTAGTGAACAGTTCAGTTCGGTTACTCAAGGAGGTGTCACTGTGTTCGGACAAATCCATATACGCTACACCACATCTGCTTAGCAGATGCCTGACCTGCAGCGTAACCCAACGCGCTTAGTCAGGCATTGAAGGCGAAAGAAAAAAAAAGGTAAGCAGATAGATAATGAAATAAGACAAAATGCGGGGAAAAAAGTTATGAAATTATCTAAGAAATAATATTTTTTTTAAAAATGAACAGTGTACAGCAATGGTCCATTAGTCAGGTGCTGAAAGGGTTGATCCGTCAGTTAGGTGGTCAAATGATTGGGTTTAAAAAAAAAGAGCAGTGTTTAATCATTCTAAATGAAAACATTTTTATTGATAACATTTGGTCCTTTAGTCAGGTGGTCAAAGGCCTGACCCACCAGTTTAGTGGTCAAATGATTAGTCTTTTTTATTCTTTTTAAATTGTTTTAAAAGAAAACATTTTTAGCAATAACATTTGATCAAAACCTTAACTCTTTCGCAGCCATGTTTCTGTGTGAAAAAACGCTCCCCAGCGACAAATATTTCAGAAACGATGCTCTTAGTCACAGACTTCGGTTCATGTCAAAACAACACAACGGACTTGATCACTTCAAACTCCGTCACGGGGCAAAGGTTAGTCATTGTTCTATGGGCAGGGAAACTGGCTGCAGCTGTCAAGCATTGTTACAATGTGAACAAGAGAGGCAAGGCCTTCATGACTCACTTGTGATACACTTAAAAAAAAAAAAAATCCAAGCTTTTTATGTATTGAGTATAATTTCAAAATGTAATGTTTAAGATGAGAAAGATCAGTTTAAAGCAAATTAAGTCCCCTAGCATGAATTACACTTACAGAGTAATTTCCCTTTTTTGCTATCTGCACCAAAACGTTTGCAAAATAAATAAAACTTCCATGCTTAGCAAAAGAAGTTCCTGTTTGAACAGAAAATGATAATAATGACTGCTCTTGTTGTTGGGTCAGAATATCAGATCAAAGTGCCAAGTTTAGAGAATACAAAAAATATAAAGTAAATGCAGTTTGCATATGATTAGGCTTCATTTTTATTACTTTTTTGTGCCCATCCCAGAGGTGCAATATTGTTTTAAACAAGATGACTGGAAAGAACTGAATTTTTCCTATTTTTATGCCTAATTTGGTGTCAACTGACAAAGTATTTGCAGAGAAAATGTCAATGTTAAAGACTCCTCAATGTCAAAAAAAGTTGCCTATGGTGGTGAAAGAGTTAATGGAATAAATGAACAATCACCCAAAAGATTACTTAAAAAAAAAAAAATCTAAAAAAAAAAAATCAATATCTAAATACTGAGACATTCACAAGTTTTGCTTTGAGCAGAGTATGTATAGAAATGTGTGATCTATTGGTTACTATGTCTGTTAGATGAACAGTTGATCAGTCTGCCAGGTGATCAACTGACTGGTCCTTCTGTTAGCTGATCAGCCATGGGCCAGTCAGTATACTGCTTTGCATCATAGATTTGTCACCTGTGAAGATTTTGAAATTTTCAGTTCAGCATTGTGTTATCAGTAATAACATGTGTACATCTCATTCATACAGATTTCTTTGCAACAGACGACAACATTTCTGATACCTACCACTGTGTCATGAATACAACATGCGTCTCATTCATACAGATATCACTGTCACAGATGATACCTGACTGACGGACCCAGCCACACCACCACACTGACAGATGGAGGGTTCAGTTGAGGGACAGATGCACTGACCTGTCTGATGGACCAGTCACACCACACTGACTGAGGGACGGAAGGACAGACGGAAGGACAGACGGACTGACCTGACTGACTGATGAAGAAGCAGACGTCGTCCCTGAAGATGGGCGTGCTGCGATCCAGGAAGTCGCTGGCCAGCTCCACGATCACCGGCAGCTCCGTCATCTCCTCCAGCAACTGACGCGTCTGTTGACGCATCACACGACACGACGCATCAACACACAGCGCTATGTATCATGCTACACGTTGACGATGCACAGTTTTACACATCATGCAAGACATCATGTGACACACTGACACATCACACTGCACGTCCACACACAACGCTACGTGTCATGCTACACGTTGACAACGGACAGTTCTACACATCATGCGAGACATCACATGACACATTAACACATAACAGTATGCATCAACACATAATGCTACACATCAAAACAGGGGCAACTCAACATGCTACACATTGATACATCAAGCGACACATCAGCATATCATACTAAACGTCAATACATAATGCGACACGTCAATATACACATCTACACATCATGCTAGACATCATCACAGGGTGCCACGCACATGCTACATATCAACACATCACACCACACATCATCACAGGGTGCCACGCATCAACACATGCTACATCTCGACACATCATGCCACACATCAACACATACTACATATCGACACATCACGCCACACATCATCACAGGGTGCCACACACATGCTACATATCGACACATCACGCCACACATCATCACAGGGTGCCACGCATCAACACATGCTACATATCGACACATCACGCCACACATCATCACAGGGTGCCACGCATCAACACATGCTACATATCGACACATCACGCCACACATCATCACAGGGTGCCACGCATCAACACATGCTACATATCGCCACATCACGCTACACATCATCACAGGGTGCCACGCATCAACACATGCTACATATCGACACATCACGCCACACATCATCACAGGGTGCCACGCATCAACACATGCTACATATTGACACATCACGCCACACATCATCACAGGGTGCCACGCATCAACACATGCTACATCTCGACACATCATGCCACGCATCAACACATGCTACATATCGACACATCACGCCACACATCATCACAGGGTGCCACGCATCAACACATGCTACATATCGACACATCATGCCACACATCAACACATGCTACATATCGACACATCACGCCACACATCATCACAGGGTGCCACGCATCAACACATGCTACATATCGACACATCACGCCACACATCATCACAGGGTGCCACGCATCAACACATGCTACATCTCGACACATCATGCCACGCATCAACACATGCTACATATCGACACATCACGCTACACATCATCACAGGGTGCCATGCATCAACACATGCTACATATCGACACATCATGCCACACATCATCACAGGGTGCCACACATCAACACATGCTACATCTCGACACATCATGCCACGCATCAACACATGCTACATATCGACACATCACGCCACACATCATCACAGGGTGCCACGCATCAACACATGCTACATATCGACACATCACGCTACACATCATCACAGGGTGCCACGCATCAACACATGCTACATATCGACACATCACGCCACACATCATCACAGGGTGCCACGCATCAACACATGCTACATATCGACACATCACGCCACACATCATCACAGGGTGCCACGCATCAACACATGCTACATGTCGACACATCACACGACACATCATCACAGGGTACCACGCATCAACACATGCTACATATCGACACATCACGCCACACATCATCACAGGGTGCCACGCATCAACACATGCTACATATTGACACATCACGCCACACATCATCACAGGGTGCCACGCATCAACACATGCTACATATCGACACATCATGCTACACAACATTTAACCCCCATTCCTCTCATTGTCTTTTTTCTCCTCTCCTCCTTTTCTTATTTTGAACATTTTTACAAAGATATGGAATGAAGAGCCAGTGTTCACATAACCATATTCAAGTATATTAACTCATTGTGCCCTCCGCCTGACATTGCTCTGGCATCAAAATTCATCTCATGGAAGTAGTTTTCACATTGATACATACGATGCATAAACCACAAAGACAGGGAACTAACTTCTGCAGTATTTCCAGACGTGTTCCACATGTAACTGGGACAAGTATATTCTCTGCAATTTTTTTTTTTTTCTGCATCAGTATGGCATGGAAGCCTGCCGAGGCTGTAGAATCCTCGGGGCTGAATGGGTTAAGCAGGAAAAGCATTCTGTATTCCATTCCATCTTCTGTAAGTGACAAGTGACAGTGATACTCACAGCCACAGCTGAATGGTAGCTGGTGCCGCAAGCTATGAAGAGGAGACGCCGACAGCGGCGGATTTCGTGCATGTAGTCCTTGATGCCCCCCAAGATGACCTTGTTGGTGTCAAAGTTCACTCGTCCTCTCATCGTGTTCACCACAGATTCCGGCTGCTCAAAGATCTCCTTCTGCATGAACGTGCTGTAGTTACCTGTGGGGACATGGACATGAACGTGCTGTAGTTACCTGTGGGGACAGGGACATGAACGTGCTGTAGTTACCTGTGGGGACATGGACATGAACGTGCTGTAGTTATCTGTGGGGATGTGGACATGAACGTGCTGTAGTTATCTGTGGGGACAGGGACATGAACGTGCTGTAGTTACCTGCAGGGACAAGGACATGAACGTGCTGTAGATACCTGTGTGGACAGGGACATGAACGTGCTGTAGTTATCTGCAGGAACAGGGACATGAACATACTGTAGTTACCTGTGGGAACAGGGACATGAAGGCCTGACCTCAGTCAGAGACAAAGCTCTAAGCACTTGACCAACAAGGAGTCATTCGCACAACTCAGATCCTGATCCAGCTTCAAAAAATCACGTCACTCCTCAAAAAAACAACATCTGAAGTAAACTGAGCCATTCTGCACCGATCAAAACGGCAGATTTTAACTTCTCAGGATTTTCAGACGTGGCTCATCAGAAGTGTGTATCTTGTACATACATCTTGAAAATAATTCATTTTTTTATATTGATTATGAAGAGGGAAGCGGATGACAATGATGATGATGATAATACTGCTACAGAGGTCCATTTAGGTTTGGGACTACATGACGTGAATAATTTCATGGGGTGCATCATATGCATTGGAGCAACTTGTAGGCCAGAAATCACAGAACATGGATCTCACCTTTCATGATCTGCTGAAGCTCAAACATGAGCGTCTGCACCTCTCTGACGGCTGAGTCGTCCACAGACCTGTGGATCCGGTGGATGGTGAGGCTGCCGTCTTTGACTGCCGCCACATCATCGTCCTCCAGGAAGATCACTTTGTTGGTGTGCTCAATGATGGCACTGGATAAACAACGCATCGTCAGTGCCTTCAGTGATGGATAAACATCGCATTGTTGCTGTGTGCTCAGTGATGGATAAACAACGCATTGTTTGGTGTGTGTTCAGTGATAGATAAACATAGCATTGTTGGTGTGTGCTCAGTGATGGATAAACAACACATTGTTTGGTGTGTGTTCAGTGATAGATAAACATAGCATTGTTGGTGTGTGTTCAGTGATAGATAAACATAGCATTGTTGGTGTGTGTTCAGTGATGGATGAACAACACATTGTTGGTGTGTGTTCAGTGACGGATAAACAACGCATTGTTGGTGTGTGTTCAGTGACAGATATACATAGCATTGTTGGTGTGTGTTCAGTAATAGATAAACAATTCACTGTTGGTGTGTGTTCAGTGATAGATAAACATAGCATTGTTGGTGTGTGCTCAGTGATAGATAAACAACGCATTGTTGGTGTGTGTTCAGTGATGGATAAACAACGCATTGTTGGTGTGTGTTCAGTGACGGATAAACAACGCATTGTTGGAGTGTGTTCAGTGACGGATAAACAACGCATTGTTGGTGTGTGTTCAGTGACGGATAAACAACGCATTGTTGGTATGTGTTCAGTGACAGATTAACATAGCATTGTTGGTGTGTGTTCAGTGATGGATAAACAACGCATTGAGTTGGTGTGTGCTCAGTGACGGATAAACAATGCATTGTTGGAGTGTGTTCAGTGACGGATAAACAACGCATTGTTGGTGTGTGTTCAGTGACGGATAAACAACGCATTGTTGGTATGTGTTCAGTGACAGATTAACATAGCATTGTTGGTGTGTGTTCAGTGATGGATAAACAACGCATTGTTGGTGTGTGCTCAGTGATAGATATACAACACATTGTTGCTGTGTGCTCAGTGATGGATAAACAACGCATTGTTGGTGTGTGTTCAGTAATGGATAAACAACACATTGTTGGTGTGTGTTCAGTGATGGATAAACAACACATTGTTGGTGTGTGTTCAGTGATAGATAAACAACGCATTGTTGGTGTGTGTTCAGTGATAGATAAACAACGCATTGTTGGTGTGTGTTCAGTGATAGATAAACATAGCATTGTTGCTGTGTGCTCAGTGATGGATAAACAACGCATTGTTGGTGTGTGTTCAGTGATAGATAAACATAGCATTGTTGGTGTGTGTTCAGTGATAGATAAACAACGCATTGTTGGTGTGTGTTCAGTGATAGATAAACATAGCATTGTTGGTGTGTGTTCAGTGATAGATAAACAACGCATTGTTGGTGTGTGTTCAGTGACAGATTAACATAGCATTGTTGGTGTGTGTTCAGTGATAGATAAACATAGCATTGTTGGTGTGTGCTCAGTGATAGATAAACATAGCATTGTTGGTGTGTGTTCAGTGACAGATTAACATAGCATTGTTGGTGTGTGCTCAGTGATAGATAAACAACACATTGTTTGGTGTGTGTTCAGTGATAGATAAACATAGCATTGTTGGTGTGTGCTCAGTGATAGATAAACATAACATTGTTGGTGTGTGTTCAGTGACAGATTAACATAGCATTGTTGGTGTGTGCTCAGTGATAGATAAACATAACATTGTTGGTGTGTGTTCAGTGATGGATAAATTTCACAGTGTTGGTGTGTTCAATGAATGGGATGTTATGCTTTATGGAATGTTGATTCTACTGATGTGACCAACAGATGCTTAACCTTTTGAGCCCTGACCACTGGTTTACTGGTGGTGGGGAGGGGTGGCATAATGCCTGGCCACCAGTTGAGCGGTGCATAAACACTTGTGTCATGTTTTGCTATTGGTTGACTTATATTGAAGAGCCAATCAGAAAAACCGTAATATTCCAATGCCAGCGAACGCAGTACCAACATTGCCACGCCCCCTCACTGTGTTTTGTGCATGTGCTTTGGATAAAAAAGATCGATTTCTACCATGAAGCATGCAGAGTCTCAACCTGACACGCCTCCTTTGATCAACTGATTCTGCATGCTCAAGATTCATTTTCAACATCACTATCTGGAGCAAAATCATCTGATTCGAATTCCACCTCACTATCAGAGTAATCATTGTCATACTCTACTTCCGATAAATCATCAAGCATATCAATTACTTGCAGCGTTGTGTACAGTTGTTTTCTCACACGTTTTGTCCCTGATTTCTGCCCTGACGGGCCAGGTTGAGACTCTGCACACTTCAAGTGTTTACCAGTGGCCGGGCATTATGTCATTTTTCTCTGCCACTGGTAAAGCAGTGGTCAGGGCTCAAAGGGTTTAATATCAATTATTTGCAAATTTTGGCTCAGGAGCTCAGGGAGAAGGGTTAAAATTGCTCAGGAACTCAGGGCTCAAAGGGTTAAAAAAAATTTGTTTCAATTGATACTGTATTTTTAATATTTGTAGAATGCTAATTCCCCTGTTCTAGTTTATCCTTTCTCAACACATCCCTCTTCCTTCACACCTTCCCCCAACACTACCCACACACAAACAACAAATACACATCATACGTCTAATGTTACCGAGAGTAAAAAGATGTTAAATGAAAGAAGAAACTGCACCTGGCATCAGAGGCATAGTAATAAACTTTCCCACAATCCCCATTCTCCCCCTCACACACACAAACAACACACACACACACACACACATCAAACATCACCCAAAGTGAAAAGACATTAACTTTTAGAAAAAAACTGCAACTGTCGTCACAAGCACAGTATCACACTTTCCCACTAACCACGCCCCCCCCCTTACACAAACAGCACACACACATCACACCTCTAACATCATACAAAGTGAAGAGACGTCAAATTAAAGAAAGAATTATATCTATCATCACAGGAAAAGTACACTCACCCCCCCCCCCCCTACCCCCACACACCACACACATCACACATCTAACATCATAGAAAAAGAAAAGACGATAAAGAAAAAAAGTGTTGTCACAGGCAAAGTACCACAATATCCCCCTATGCCCCCCCCCTCCTCCACAATCCAACAACACACACACACACACACACACACACACACACACACACATCTGACATCACTGCAAAAGAGAAGATGACAACTTAACTCATTCAAATCCACAACTGCATGCCTGATACAACTGCCCTGGATCAGCACTACATTAGACCACTGCAGAAAAACCCCAGAAAAAACAGGGTGGTTCACTAAAACCCTGAAAATTGATGGAGAATTGTTGATTAAAACGGTCGAACAAAGCTTCATTTTCAAGCTTCTGAAATCTGTAAACGGTTCAGTTTAAAATGCCAACTGTACCAAGCAAGAATAAACGAAATTAGAATAGTGTGTTGGTACAAGAATACTCGTACCTGGTCCACAGGGGAAGTAATCATGGTATGAGTTAACCCCCACCTTGAGTGGAATGAGTTAACTCACTCAGTACGGCCAGTCCTCTCTTCTCCTCTACACAGACCCCTTGGATGTCCAGTGGGTGTCTGAATGACCCAACCTTTAGCTTCTGTCGTAAGAATTGTGGTATTCTTTGTCAACATTCACCTCTTCAGTATAAGAGCCTTCCTCTTGCAATATTCTGATGATGGTAATTAGGGTGAAACGCTGTTAATGTCATCTCTTTCGCCGTTCGTATGGAGAGAGTTAAAGAAAGAACTGTATCTGTTGTCACAGACAAAGTACCACACTTTCCCCCTAATCCCCCTCCCCTCCCACACACAAATAACACACTCACATCACACATCTAACATCGCAGTAAGAGAGAAGACGTGAAGCTAAAGGAAGAACCGTACCTGGCGTCAGAGGCGAAGAAGTACTCCACTTGTTTGTGAGGCCCAGTGGCGTGGTACTCTGTCAGATCATCGGTCTCAGGACGCTGTGGCACTGTGGTCAGCAATCCTCTCTGGTCTGCACACACAACATCACGTTTATTTATTAATTGATTTATTTATTCATTTATTTATTCAGTTATTACCTTCTTTTAATTTCATTTTCTGCTATCACTGGAGCAGAAGAAATAAATGCAGCACTCACAAATATTGTCCCTTCTTCAGCTATCACCGAAGCAGAAAAATAAATGCAACACTCACAATTAAGGTCTCTTCTGTCTCTTACACACACACACACACACACACACACACACACAGAGGGACCCCCCCCCCCTCACCACCACCACCACCACCACCCACACCCCAAACATACTACTCAACAGCCAACCCTCCTTCCAGAAGTAAAAATGCCAACCCAAAAAATTCCACCCTTGCTTAGCTCTACGCAAAACACACCATGTCATAGTGTTCTGTCTTGCCAAACCCTCATGAACTAATGCGTGTCTGCCACACCCATTTGGTTTTACAAGCTGAAAGATTTCACACAGAGATACTGAAAGAAAAGGAGAGAGAGACAGAGAGAGAGAGAGAGAGAGAGAGAGACAGACAGACAGACAGACAGACAGACAGAGAGAGAGACAGAGAGACAGAGATAGGAAATGGAAGAGACAGAAAGGAAAGTGAGAAAAAGATCATGGGTGTGGGGAGTGGAGCGGGTGGGTGGGGTGGGGTGAAGGGGAGGTGTAAGAAATGGTGTGTGTATTTGGTTGCACAACACAAGAAATAAATAAACAAATATACGAAGCAATGAAGGAATAAATGAACAGATAAATAAATAAATAAATAAATAAATAAAACAGATATCTAATTACATATTTAACTGAACGCATTAACAAAAATGAAAGTGAGGGTGGAATAAAACAACAACAACAACAACAATACTAATAATAGCAGCAGCAGCAGCAACAGCAACAGCAACAGCAGCGGCAGCAGTAGTAGTAGTAATGATATAATAACAGTAACAATGATAATGTTAAAAAAAAAAATTAAAAAAAAAAAAAAAGTGCAGACTGATCCTCACCCAGCCCACGCAATATAAAACACCAGTCACAAGCTCTGAACACAAAGATACATCAAATGTGAAGTCTTACCGCAAAACACAATTCTTACAATCACTGTTTTTATACAATGATGGGGAAAAAAACTGCTCAGTCAAGATGATGCAGTTTCCAGGAAAAAAAAAAAAAAAAAAAAAAAGCTAGAAAACAGTAAGCAGAAGGCAGTGCGGAATAAATAATAATTAAAAAAAACAACCCAAAAAACACACAAACAAAATCAGCAAAAATAGCAAACAGCAACCAGCATTAATCAGCGTTACTGCTACAGAGTTGTTGGTTTTGTTTTTGTTTTTTTTTTTTTTTTGTTAAAAGACCACTTTGACTAAGCCTGTCTGAAGAAAAAAAAAATCAAATTTGTCTTTAAATCAAAGTTTGAGTTGAATCAAAGGGTCAATTTTTAGTTTCACACATCAAAGCACATTGTCATTTCAGTGTTAATCACACTGAGATCAAAGTCTAAAGCCCAAGATGGAAGCAAAAAAGGCATCCTTGCTTGGTCAGTAATCAGCTGAAAAAATCATCATGTAAAGAAAAACCCCCCCAAAAAAACAAAACAAAAAACCCCCCAAAAACCCAACCCAAAACCCCCCAACAAACCCAAACAAATACAACATTTGTGATAATCAAATTTGCATCCCAAATGATACACATTTATCTTGAATACCATCATGGGATAGTATTTTTTTCTATGAAAAGGTTGATAAAACTGTTAAATGTGGAGCAACAATTTGGCTTGATATGAAAAAAAACAAGCAAAAAAACAAACAAACAACAACAAAAAACAAAAACACACACACAAAAAAACCCCTCATATTGTGGTGAAATACTTGGAAAGACAACACCAACAGAAAAAAACAACAACAACAACAGCTAGGAAATGAAACTGTTACCAAAAATCTACCGGAATAAAATAACCATAATAAATCATGTTTTATATCTCCAAACCAAGTAATGATAAGAAAGGATTCTCCTTTGTTACACTTATTTTTAGACCATGAACCAATCAGATTCTGATTTCTGTTTTGTTCTTTGTTGTCTACCAGTCTAACAGGTACTCAATTAAATTATCATTATTAACAATTCGTTATTACTGTCAAATTAAAAAGATAAATGACTGCATAAATGTGTGTTGGAATATTGGGTTGTTTCATCCTTTAGAAAAAAAAGTGTGTGTGTGTGTGTGTGTGTGTGTGTGTGTGTGTGTGTGTGTGTGTGTGTGTGTGTGTGTGTGTGTGTGTGTGTGTGTGTGATCAGGCTGTCTGACGGGTACTCCACTAAACCATCATTATCATGATTACCAACAATTTCAAGTGAGCAAATGTAAATGACTGTGTAATTGTACGTTGAAATACTGGGTTGTTTTATCATATGAGAAAAAAAAAATCCATCTATTTGTGTGTGTGTGTGCACGCGCACGCATATATCTACATTTATCTCGATGCCCCCTCACCTCCCTCACACGCACACACACACACACAGACACACATCACAGATGTTGACACACACACACACCACATGGCTTTGTTCTTTACATGGGGGCATGGGCATTTACATCAACAAATTGGGTGAGTTTTCCATTAAATAGAAAGAAAAAAAAAAGGGGCGGTTGGTGGGGGGGCCATGGACGGGGGGGGGTGGGGGGGGGGGGAAGGAGAGACCATCTGCTGCAGTCCCTCCTCCACACCCCCAACCCTACCCTCCCTTCTCTCTCTCTCTCTCTCTCTCGTTTCTCACCCCTCCATCCACCCCCCCACCCCTTCCTATCTCCCCCACATGCTGACTGTCTCCTCCAACAGCTGCTGTAGCCAGTAACAAGCTGTAAAATAATGCTTTTTCTGATGAACTTTTGTGATCTGATGTTGTTAGGGTTTTTTTTTTTTTCAGGTGAGAATTAATATGGTTCCAACCCACAAAAAAAAAAGAAAAAAGTACTGGTAATGAAAATAAAGGTTTGAGACTTTAAAAAACGTTGTTTAAATTTTTTATATATTTTTATAAACAATCTTCCTTGACTTCATTTTACAAAATGTGCTGACTTGACCTGACTTGATGATTTCATCATGTCATGTGTGCACAGATGTCAGTACAAGCACACAACACACACACACACACACACACACACACACACACACACACACACACACACACACACACACCACAACATCAAAGATAATCATGAAGGCATGACAGGAGCAGAAACATGTGTAATCTAATATCAAACATCAAAGCCATGCGTTGAAAAAAAAATATCTCCATATACTTTAGTCCAGCAGTACAATCTACCAGTGTCACATCTGTTGTCCATTAGGATGCCCATTTAGACTCCCTGTCTCTCTCTTTTCCACTCTGTTGTCCTTATTTTCTTCTGTACCATTGTGTGTGTGTGTGTGTGTGTGTGTGTGTGTGTGTGTGTGTGTGTGTGTGTGTGTGTGTGTGTGTGTGTGTGTGTGTATGTGTTCTTCAGTTTAACATCTATCCACATGGTGTTATTTTTGACAAAGAAAAAACTCTGTATACAAAGAAGAGAGAACCCATGCAATTCAATGTAAACAAATATCGAACTCTTGTGTGTGTGTGTGTGTGTGTGTGTGTGTGTGTGTGTGTGTGTGTGTGTGTGTGTGTGCATGTGTGTGTGTGTGTGTGTGTGTGAGAAAGCGCAAGAGCACGCATGTAAGTGTATGCATTTGTGTGCATACCAATGTGAAATCAGTACAGAGTGCCATTATTTAGACAATACGGTTTCTCTTTTGAATGTTTTGATGGTTGTTACCTTATGTATGAGCAGTGATTGAATATAAAACATGTAACAGCAAAAAGAATTTTTAAAAAGGACAACAAACCTGTCACTATGACAGTATTTGTATTTGTATTTCTTTTTATCACAACAGATTTCTCTGTGTGAAATTTGGGCTGCTCTCCCCAGGGAGAGCACATCGCTATACTACAGCGCCACCCATTTTTATTATTTTTTTTTTCCTGCGTGCAGTTTTATTTGTTTTTCCTATCGAAGTGGATTTTTCTACAGAATTTTGCCAGGAACAACCCTTTTGTTGCCATGGGTTCTTTTACGTGCGCTAAGTGCATGCTACACACGGGACCTCGGTTTATCGTCTCATCTGAATGACTAGTGTCCAGACCACCACTCAAAGTCTAGTGGAGGGGGATAAAATATTGGCGGCTGAGTCATGATTCGAACCAGCGCGCTCAGATTCTCTCTCGCTTCCTAGGCGGACGCGTTACCTCTAGGCCACCACTCCACTGTATAATACCTCTTGTTTGAGGTGTTATTTTGCTGCTGTTACTTTTCAGTGGTTACAGTTAATAATGATGAACAAATTCTTTGTCATTGTATTCCGAATTTTATGTGTTGGTTGACTAGATATGCATGGTTGTATGATCTATCTTGCAATCAAGAAGTTTATGATTCAACTTGGAATCAATGATTTTATGATTTTACTCTCCAGCAGCCTAAAACTGCTTGATGCATGAACTCATTTCAAAACACAACTCATGCATAACTGACACTTTAATAATGACTCAGTCGTGCTCAGAATGCAGAACTGCATCCTTTCAATGTCTGTCAACATGAGCACACATAATACGCCACCTTACACCACTCTGACACAAATACAGCTTGTATTCATCACCTCATAAAAAAAAGAAAAGAAAAAAAGAAAAAGAAAACCAAACTGTCTTCTTCCTATTTAAAAAAAAGAAAAAAAAAAAGGTTTCCCCATTCTGACACAATGCTTTCATACAGCTTTTATGTGTCTATGATCAGTCCTACATTAGAGTTATACACAAACACCTCTTTTTCCAGCACAAGAAGTAATGCCAAGCCATGCCATGTTTGTAAAAATTTTTTTTTTTTAATATAAAAAAAATTAAAAAAGCAGGCGTACATGTATATCGTTAGCTGCAAGGAGGGGAGCTTTATGCAAGATGATAATCAAGTTGTGAGCAGCAGAGCGAAAGCGGGTCAGTTGGTCTCTACCTTTTCTTTTCTTGTCTGTGGCTTTTCATCCATCACCAAGTGTGGGAGGGGAGCCATCATCATAAGGCAAAAAAGAAAAAAAAAAGAAAAAAAAAGAAAAAAAAAATCAGAACAAAAGAAATAATATGTCAAAAAACATCAGTATCTACATGTCCCTGTCGGGACGGACAGTTCAGTGAAGGTTGAGGTACTATACTGTGTGTTGTGCTGTGAGGCGGCGGTTGTCACGTCACATGGTCATGTTTAGCTTTCAAATGACAACTGATGAACTAGTAGGTTGCTGCCAACACAACAGAAAGGCATGGGAACGATGCAGAGCGTCCGAACAACGTACAGCAAGATGGAAGTATAGACTACACATGCATGCCTGTGCACAAATGCACACACATGTCCACATGTTCACACACACACACACACACACAAATGTGTACATATACACACATAAACATGCACACACACTCACATATACACAGACATGCACCCCCCCCCCCTTCCCCCTACCCTCACTCCCACACACAGATAAGACAAAAGCTAGTCATACAAACACTAGACCCAGCTAAGTACAATGCCACAAGAACCAAAGCGGACACTTTACAACACAAACCATGGTGTGGGTTATTTTTTGTCAAGATGGAAGTGTAGACTACACATGCATGCCTGTGCACAAATGCACACACATGTTCACACACACACACACACATGCATGCACACACACACACACACACACACACACAACACACACACAAATGCGTACATATACACACATAAACATGCACACACACTCACATATACACAGACATGCACCCCCCCCACTCCCCCTACCCTCACTCCCACACACAGATAAGACAAAAGCTTGTCATAAAAACACTAGACCCAGCTAAGTACAATGCCACAAGAACCAAAGCGGACACTTTACAACACAAACCATGGTGTGGGTTATTTTTTGTCAAGATGGAAGTATAGACTACACATGCATGCCTGTGCACAAATGCACACACATGTTCACACACACACACACACATGCATGCACACACACGCACACACACACACACACACACAACACACACACAAATGCGTACATATACACACATAAACATGCACACACACTCACATATACACAGACATGCACCCCCCCTCCCCCTACCCTCACTCCCACACACAGATAGGACAAAAGCTAGTCATACAAACACTAGACCCAGCTAAGTACAATGCCACAAGAACCAAAGCGGACACTTTACAACACAAACCATGGTGTGGGTTATTTTTTGTCAAGATGGAAGTATAGACTACACATGCATGCCTGTGCACAAATGCACACACATGTTCACACACACACACACACATGCATGCACACACACACACACACACATACACACACACAGACAAATGTGTACATATACACACATAAACATGCACACACACTCACATATACACAGACATGCACCCCCCCCCCTCCCCCCACCCTCACTCCCACACACAGATAAGACAAAAGCTAGTCATACAAACACTAGACCCAGCTAAGTACAATGCCACAAGAACCAAAGCGGACACTTTACAACACAAACCATGGTGTGGGTTATTGTCATCTTGGTCAGTTTTGTCACAGGCTGTTTTTGTTGTTGTTTTTAAAATTTTTTTTATTGATCATTTTTGCTCGAGTCTGGATTTGTTTAATGTTCAAATTATTTTTGTTGTTGCGGTTGTTTAAAAAAAAAAAAAAAAAAAAAAAGACTAAAAAATTAGCATTGACAGCTTCCTTTCTTGTAGCTCATTCTATGCATGCTAAGAACATGTCACCCATGAGAGGCAGCAGTTCAGTTTTGCTCAAAAGACTAGCGCCCAGATCCTCACTCATTTCTAACTGGGTATAATGGAAAAAAAAAACAAAAAAAAAACTGCATGAAAACTGAATGCAGGACCTTTCATGCCTTCTAGGGTAGACTCCTCTGTTTTCTTATAAATATACACATAATTTTAGAAGTGAGTGGGCTCTCTAGGTCTGACCAGCATGTTGGCTCAATGCATGGGTCAGGCATCCTTTTCTTAAAAAAGAATCCAAAAAAAAAATCTTAAAGCAGATTTGGTGTAGCGTATATGGATCCATCTGCACCCTTTGACACCCCCTTAATTAAAGCTGAAGCTGAAACTGGTTTACGTCTTCAGTCATCAACAGCAGGCTCAATTACTGGGTGAAAAATTTGACTTCAGTAACACAGACACAGGATAAGTGCTTTGAGAGATTTGAGAGTGCTATAGAAATGTACTATTATTATTATTGTCATTATTATTATTATAATTATCATCATTATCATCATTATTATTATCATTATTATTGTTATTATCATTATCATTATTATCACTATTATTATTACCATTACTATCATTATGATTATCATCATATTGTCTTCATTTTTCATTACCATCATTAAAATGATGACCGAGAGGATCAACAAAGAATGCTGACAACGCTCCAGACTTGTGAGCTCCTGTGGTAACTCAAGTGGCCAGGTAAAAATGTAAATGACCCAAAACAACCTCGACCTGTCCCACTCACATGTCATTCCTTCCTTCCCCAGTCACAAAAGCTGAAACACAAACTGAAAGATGAGCGGTCAATGTTTTCCCACTGTCTGATCCACCTTTTTTTTTCCTCTTCAAGAGCAGGGGAAGACCCATGACAGGAAAATACCTTAACATAATCTCCAACAGTGTGATTTTACGTTTAAGGGAACTGCAGCAAGAGAAACCACAACACTGTACGAGAACTTAAAGCATGCCCACTTACACACACTTCAAGGTTGTTAAATATTGACACAGACTTTTTTTTTTTTTTATCATATGAGTAAAAAAAAAAAAAAAACTGTCAAGGGAAAGTTTGTTCTTCCTGTGTGGGTCGTGAATAATTCCAGATCAACGGGCCTTTGTGTATCTAACCCCACCCTCTGTTAGGTAAGTGCTTATGTCAACTATGTGTCCATGACCTGTGGCCCTGTAACTGTCCAGTCAGCAACAAGGGGCGTGGGTTTGATTCCAGGAACTGGTCAGACACTGCTTTTGTCTTTCTACCCGATCAGGAGTGATGGCGAGGATTGTCTGAGGTTTACATCGGATGATGAACTGCAGTGATGTGTCAAAGTTATCATTTACAGTCTGCTGAAGAGTCCGTGATGACCAAAATGAAAATTGTTCTGGTGTGTGTGTGTGTGTGTGTGTGTGTACGCGTGTAACCACACCACCACACACATCATCATCATCGTCATCACCACTGTCATCATCATCATCATCGTCACCTGTCGTCTTAGTCATTGGTCACATTCAACAACTTGAGCAGTTTCACCAGAGATGCCTATGAAAGATCTTCGGCATAAAGTGGCAAGACAGGGTCTCCAACCTCCAGGTCCTAGAGAGGAGCGGCCTGCCCAGCATCGAAAGCCTGCTGAACCAGTGCCAGCTACGTTGGACAGGACACGTTGTCCGCATGACAGACATCAGGATCCCGAAGATGCTTTTGTATGGCGAACTTGGAAGACCCTGCAAGCGCTTCAAGGACACCTTGAAGACAAACCTCAAAGCCTGTGACATAGAAATCACTTCCTAGGAAACTGATGCCCTTGACCGCTCTCACTGGAGGATACTGTGCTCTAGTGGCATAAAGATGTTTGAAAACAAGAGAACGCTGGCCATTAAGGAGAAGTGTGAGCGAAGGAAGCAGGGCTCAACTTCTGGAGATGTTTTCCCTTGCAACACCTGTGGGAAGTGCTGCGTATCCAGAATTGGCCTCTTCTCCCATATGAGGACACACACTGACAGATAAGCCTGCCTGCCTACTCATCCATCGGTCTGATGGGAGACTCCATCATACTGAATGAAATTATCATATACTCATGTCTGTTAACAGTCTCTCCACACAGGTTTAGAATAAAATTGTCCATTTCAAAAATAAGTCAATGACACCATGTATGGTTTCTTCCTGGTTAAACATAAAGAAAAAGAAAGCATCAATCATGTTCCAAAATACAAAAAAGTTTTCAGGTCTCACGCAACCAACAGTGCAGGCATAAAATGTTGTCGTGAACTGTAAGTATAACTTCATGTGTAAAATGATGTTCTCTTGAATGATTGCGTCACATAAAAAAGTGTTATAATATAGAAAACTTTATGTGTAAATGTCCTCATGAACTATGACTGCACATGTAAATGTTCTAATGAACTATAATTCAATGTGTAAAATAATGTTCTCATGAACAAATGAACAATAAATTTGTGCAAAATAATGTTCTCATCAACTACAACTTCACGTGTCGATGTTCTCACAGACTGTTCTCTTAGGAGTTTATTGCATGCAAATCAAAGTGGATCGCAGGTCTTCTGTCTTTCATAATCATACGAACAAATACAACAGAGTACATATGTGAAATTCAATAGACCCCCCCCCCCAAAATCCCGCAAAAAATCACAAGCGAAGAACTGATGTGAAATTTGCATGCAGAGAGAAAAAAAAGGTGTCCATCATCACACACAAAAATTCACCTGCCTGTTTCGATTCAAACCATGGCCAAGGTACGATCAAAGCAAGCACTCTAGTCTTCAAAATGAGAGAATTTTGAATCACTCCTTTTGCAATGGAAGAAGAAATGTGAAGCATAGAGGAAGCATCAATTCAGGGTGAACAACTTTCTTAAGCTCAGGCAGTGGAAAGGTGCTTCCAACAACTTGATCCAGGAGCTTGGTTTGGGTGGAGGTCTCTTCAATGAATACAAGCAATTTGCTCAAGGAATGGACCTTTTAGAGGGGAGGGGGGGGGGGAAGAGGAGAATCTCATCAAACACTGCCTCGGCCGAGAAGGGATCTCCCAAAAGATTGGCCAAATTTGCATGCACAGTCAAAAGCTTTGCTCCCTTGTACGAAAGAAAAGTTTCGCAGTGAAGTTTGAGCGATCTTCATGCGAACTTCAGGTCCGCAAATTTACGCAACGACAAAAACATTGATGAAATTTTTATTTAGTTTCGGCGCAAAGTTTGCTCTTTTTTTTTTTTCCAGGTCTATGGAATTTCATCTTCTGTGTGAGGAGAGACGGAAGAAGGCAGTCACTTCATTCAGTTCACTTCCAGCCACTAGGGAAACCTTGCTGCTAGTGGACTATCTATCGTGCAAAAAACACACTCACTACTCTGTCAGTCTTTTTTTTAATTCTATACATACATATATATATATCTTTATACATATGCATATCTCTATATATATGTATATATAAAACTATATATATATATATATATATATGTATGTATGTATGTATCTCTCTCTACAAATAGTGGCAACTCGCTCCATTATACAAGGCACACAACTTCAAGTCAGTGATACCTACGCCACCGATTCAGCTAGCACACAGGTAAACAAAAGGTACATTGGAACAAAGCCAGACACTTCCTCAAAAACAGGAAGCACCGGGCCTGTCCTTATACCGATCATTTGACACGTGCACACAGCAGAAAAGACAGAAGAAATGTGCAAACACAAATTAGCTTTTATTCAAGACTGGCACAGCCTCTTTAATCCTGAATAAGCCACATAGAACACATGGACAGTACAGACATGATGGTGCATGAATTCCATAGCCCCTGCAGGGTTGGGTGACTTCTGGGTGGGGAGGGGGGTGAAGGAGAGGATGCAGGGGGGGTGCAGGGAGGGGTGAATGAAGGAGGAGGTGCTAGGGGGGTGTGGTGGTGGGGGAAAGAAAGGCTGGGGGTGGGGAGCGGGAAGACGGTGAAGGGTGAGGAAAAGTTTGGAGTGTGTGTGTGTGTGTGTGTGTGTGTGTGTGTGTGTGTTAAGGGGTGAGGAAGTGGGTACAGCAGGTGGTGTGGCGGAAGAGGGGGAGGGTGTGGGCAGGGTGCAGGGAGAGGTGAGGGACGGAGGGAGGGGTGGTGGTGGTGGTGGTGGTGGTGGTGGGGACTGACTGACTGACTGACCTTTGCTGTAGAGGATGGGAATGTGGTCAGTGGCCAGCTTGGAGTCGCTCTTCACTCCCACCACCAGGGGGCTGCCGCGCCTGTCGCCACACCACCACACACATCATCATCATCATCATCGTCATCACCACTGTCATCATCATCATCATCATCATCATCGTCGTCATCTGTCGTCTTAGTCATTGGTATCATTATCGTCCTCCTCCTCCTCATCATCATGGTTGTCATTGTAGTCACTGTCATCATCATCATCATCGTCGTAATCATCACAGTCATTGTTGTCATCCTCCTCCTCCTCCTCCTCATCGTTGTCATTGTAGTCATCGACATCATTATCATCATCATCACCATCCTTTTCACCATCATAACGATCACCTTAATATTTTGTTGTCATCATCATCGCCGTCATCGTAGTCATTGTTGTTATCATCATCATCATAATCATCATAGTCATTGTTATCATCATCATCATTGTTGTCGTCATCATCATCACCATCATCATCGTTCTCATCATCATCATCATTGTTATCATCATCGCAACAACCACCATCATAGTTAAAATATCAGTCATGGTAATCGTAACCATGATAGTGTGGTCACATTGACAGAGGTGTGTGTGTGTGTGTGAGTGTGTGTGTGCGCGCGCGTGCGTGTTCGTTGTTCGTGCATGCGTGCGTGCATCCAAATGCACATGTGCACGCATACACGCATGTGTACTGACATGTATATGTGTGTGTGCTATAATAGGTAAATGTATAGCATGAGTGTGTACGTGTCTGTGTGCACATGTGCGTGTTTCAGTATGTGTGCATGTGCATGCTATCTGAGTCTATGTTTAGCATATCCTTATGGGAGTGAGTGTGTGTGTGTGTGTGCAAGCGTGTAAGCAAAACACAACTGTGAAATAGCACACAGCTATACATAGACGGATAGATGCATACACTGTGTGTGCAATGGCTGACTGCCTCAGTGTGGGAGACAGAAGGGATAGACCTCAGTGTGGGAGACAGAGGGGAGAGACCTCAGTGTGGGAGATAGAGGGGAGAGACCTCAGTGTGGGAGACAGAGGGGAGAGACATGCCTCAGTGTGGGAGACAGAGGGGAGAGAGATGCCTCAGTGTGGGAGACAAGAGGGGAGAGACCTCAGTGTGGAAGACTAAGGGAAGAGACCTCAGTGTGGGAGACAGAGGGGAGAGACCTCAGTGTGGGAGACAAGAGGGGAGAGACCTCAGTGTGGGAGACTAAGGGAAGAGACCTCAGTGTGGGAGACAGAGGGGAGAGACCTCAGTGTGGGAGACAGAGGGGAGAGACCTCAGTGTGGGAGACAGAGGGGAGAGACATGCCTCAGTGTGGGAGACAGAGGGGAGAGACTTCAGTGTGGGAGACAGAGGGGAGAGACCTCAGTGTGGGAGACAGAGGGGAGAGACCTCAGTGTGGGAGACAGAGGGGAGAGACCTCAGTGTGGGAGACAAGAGGGGAGAGAGATGCCTCAGTGTGGGAGACAAGAGGGGAGAGACCTCAGTGTGGGAGACAGAGGGGAGAGACCTCAGTGTGGGAGACAGAGGGGAGAGACCTCAGTGTGGGAGACAGAGGGGAGAGACCTCAGTGTGGGAGACAGAGGGGAGAGACCTCAGTGTGGGAGACAAGAGGGGAGAGACCTCAGTGTGGGAGACTAAGGGAAGAGACCTCAGTGTGGGAGACAGAGGGGAGAGACCTCAGTGTGGGAGACAGAGGGGAGAGACCTCAGTGTGGGAGACAGAGGGGAGAGACCTCAGTGTGGGAGACAAGAGGGGAGAGACCTCAGTGTGGGAGACTAAGGGAAGAGACCTCAGTGTGGGAGACAGAGGGGAGAGACCTCAGTGTGGGAGACAGAGGGAAGAGACCTCAGTGTGGGAGACAGAGGGGAGAGACCTCAGTGTGGGAGACTAAGGGAAAGAGACCTCAGTGTGGGAGACAGAGGGGAGAGACCTCAGAGTGGGAGACAGAGGGAAGAGACATGCCTCAGTGTGGGAGACAGAGGGGAGAGACCTCAGTGTGGGAGACAGAGGGAAGAGACATGCCTCAGTGTGGGAGACAGAGGGGAGAGACCTCAGTGTGGGAGACAGAGGGAAGAGACCTCAGTGTGGGAGACAGAGGGAAGAGACCTCAGTGTGGGAGACAGAGGGGAGAGACCTCAGAGTGGGAGACAGAGGGAAGAGACATGCCTCAGTGTGGGAGACAGAGGGGAGAGACCTCAGTGTGGGAGACAGAGGGAAGAGACCTCAGTGTGGGAGACAGAGGGAAGAGACCTCAGTGTGGGAGACAGAGGGGAGAGACATGCCTCAGTGTGGGAGACAGAGGGGAGAGACATACCTCAGTGTGGGAGACAAAGGGGAGAGAGATGCCTCAGTGTGGGAGACAAAGGGGAGAGAGATGCCTCAGTGTGGGAGACAGAGGGGAGAGACATACCTCAGTGTGGGAGACAAAGGGGAGAGAGATGCCTCAGTGTGGGAGACAAAGGGGAGAGAGATGCCTCAGTGTGGGAGACAAAGGGGAGAGAGATGCCTCAGTGTGGGAGACAAAGGGGAGAGACATGCCTCAGTGTGGGAGACAAAGGGGAGAGACATACCTCAGTGTGGGAGACAGAGGGGAGAGAGATGCCTCAGTGTGGGAGACAGAGGGGAGAGAGATGCCTCAGTGTGGGAGACAGAGGGGAGAGACCTCAGTGTGGGAGACAGAGGGGAGAGAGATGCCTCAGTGTGGGAGACAGAGGGGAGAGACATGCCTCAGTGTGGGAGACAGAGGGGAGAGACATGCCTCAGTGTGGGAGACAGAGGGGATAGACATGCCTCAGTGTGGGAGACAGAGGGGAGAGACATGCCTCAGTGTGGGAGACAGAGGAGACAGAGGGGAGAGACCTCAGTGTGGGAGACAGAGGGGAGAGACCTCAGTGTGGGAGACAGAGGGGATAGACATGCCTCAGTGTGGGAGACAGAGGGGATAGACATGCCTCAGTGTGGGAGACAGAGGAGACAGAGGGGAGAGACCTCAGTGTGGGAGACAGAGGGGAGAGACCTCAGTGTGGGAGACAGAGGGGAGAGACCTCAGTGTGGGAGACAGAGAGGAGAGACCTCAGTGTGGGAGACAGAGGGGAGAGACCTCAGTGTGGGAGACAGAGGGGAGAGACCTCAGTGTGGGAGACAGAGGGGAGAGACCTCAGTGTGGGAGACAGAGGGGAGAGACCTCAGTGTGGGAGACAGAGGGGAGAGACCTCAGTGTGGGAGACAGAGGGGAGAGACATGCCTCAGTGTGGGAGACAGAGGGGAGAGACCTCAGTGTGGGAGACAGAGGGGAGAGACATGCCTCAGTGTGGGAGACAGAGGGGAGAGACCTCAGTGTGGGAGACAGAGGGGAGAGACCTCAGTGTGGGAGACAGAGGGGAGAGACCTCAGTGTGGGAGACAGAGGGGAGAGACATGCCTCAGTGTGGGAGACAGAGGGGAGAGAGATGCCTCAGTGTGGGAGACAGAGGGGACAGACCTCAGTGTGGGAGACAGAGGGGAGAGACCTCAGTGTGGGAGACAGAGGGGAGAGAGATACCTCAGTGTGGGAGACAGAGGGAAGAGACCTCAGTGTGGGAGACAGAGGGGAGAGACATGCCTCAGTGTGGGAGACAGAGGGGAGAGACCTCAGTGTGGGAGACAGAGGGGAGAGACATGCCTCAGTGTGGGAGACAGAGGGGAGAGACCTCAGTGTGGGAGACAGAGGGGAGAGACATGCCTCAGTGTGGGAGACAGAGGGGAGAGACCTCAGTGTGGGAGACAGAGGGGAGAGACATGCCTCAGTGTGGGAGACAGAAGGGAGAGACATGCCTCAGTGTGGGAGACAGAGGGGAGAGAGATGCCTCAGTGTGGGAGACAGAGGGGACAGACCTCAGTGTGGGAGACAGAGGGGAGAGACCTCAGTGTGGGAGACAGAGGGGAGAGACATGCCTCAGTGTGGGAGACAGAGGGGAGAGAGATGCCTCAGTGTGGGAGACAGAGGGGACAGACCTCAGTGTGGGAGACAGAGGGGAGAGACCTCAGTGTGGGAGACAGAGGGGAGAGAGATACCTCAGTGTGGGAGACAGAGGGGAGAGACCTCAGTGTGGGAGACAGAGGGGAGAGACATGCCTCAGTGTGGGAGACAGAGGGGAGAGACCTCAGAGTGGGAGACAGAGGGGAGAGACATGCCTCAGTGTGGGAGACAGAGGGGAGAGACCTCAGTGTGGGAGACAGAGGGGAGAGACATGCCTCAGTGTGGGAGACAAAGGGGAGAGACATGCCTCAGTGTGGGAGACAGAGGGGAGAGACCCAGTGTGGGAGACAGAGGGGAGAGACCTCAGTGTGGGAGACAGAGGGGAGAGACCTCAGTGTGGGAGACAGAGGGGAGAGACCCAGTGTGGGAGACAGAGGGGAGAGACCTCAGTGTGGGAGACAGAGGGGAGAGACCTCAGTGTGGGAGACAGAGGGGAGAGACATGCCTCAGTGTGGGAGACAGAGGGGAGAGACCTCAGTGTGGGAGACAGAGGGGAGAGAGATGCCTCAGTGTGGGAGACAGAGGGGAGAGAGAGGGAGACCTACCTTGTGGCCACGAGCTGCCCCGGGTAATGTCTGCTCATCACTGCCAAGGCAAAGGCCCCCTCCTGCACACACACACACACACACAATGACTTGCATCATAGTTTTGTTTCAATGTCAGCAGTTACATATCTTTTTGCCCAAGTATTTCACAGAGAGTAACTATTCTGCAGATGATTTGGGGGAAGTTATTTCTAACGAGGTTCATTTAGTAGAACTTTCAAAGGCATTAGTTCATAGCCCTATTTCTACATTCCTTTAATGTACTTCATAATCATGTTGACGGTTTTAGTTATTATCATCATTATTGAATTGTTACTGTGAAAGCTAATTTCATGTTTGTTATGCATTTCTTAGTAGTTTTCTACCTTTTCTGTTTTATTCTGACTTCTCTTTCCCCTCTCCCTACCCCCCCCCCCCCCCTTTTTTTTTCTCCGTCTAATATCACTAATAGTGAAAAGACGCTAAACTAAAGAACGAACAGTGACATGCACACATCATTCTTCTGTCCGAGTAAATGTGTACTCATTTGTCCAATACTACTACCACTACTATTACTACTACTACCACCACTAGTGATTATGATAATCATGTATTTTTAATGTGCTGAATTTTGTGTTGAGACACACACCTGCATAAATAATAATAACAATGATAATGGGGAAAAAAAACAACATATAGGTATAGAAATGTATGTATATATGTATGTAATTATATTCACAGTGCTCACTCTTGTCTGCGGGGACAAATCAAAGCGCTTTCACGTCTAGCATTCACACACACATGCTTAGCCTAAGTGTGAATGAAACTATGAAAGAAAATATGTAAAGGCCATCACACACACACACACACACACACACACACACACACACACACACACACACACACACACACACACACACAAAACAAAAACAAATAACAACACAAAACAACAACCAACAAACAAAAAAATAACACACACAGACATAGTTTATTACCACCACACACAGACACACACACACGTCCACACTCTACGCATGTCACACAAACATGGACACGCATACAGAAACAGACACAGACACACACAAACACACACACACACACACACACGTCCACCCTCCACGCATGTATTATTATTATTATTATTTTGTTGTTGTTGCAACCGTTTAAGGAAAGAGGGTGGGAGGGTCGTGTGTGTGTGTGTGTGTGTGTGTGTGTGTGTGTATGTGTGTCGGGTGGGTGGAGGTGGGGAGAGGGTGTGTGGGGGTGGGGGGTGGGGGTGGGGGATATACGTGACGCAGTGCACACAAACAGCAGGAACACACTGCTGTAAACAACAGCTTTACTTGTATAGAGGCTAACGAACGTATACGTATCACCTTCCACCACCCACCCTCACCACACATATTCACCCCTTCCTCTTAATTTCTCAATTCAGCTATAACCCCGCCCCGCCCCTAATTCCTCTACACCCACCCCCCAACCCCATTTCTCCTCCCCTCCCCCCCCCCACCGCCCCCCTCTCCCTCCCCCCCGAGTTCCCCACCTGGCCCCACTTATTTCTCCGTTTCCTCACTCTTCAAATTTTCTTTCTTTCTTTTTCTTCTTTCTCTTTTTTGTTTCGGCTTAAAATTTTTTTTTTTTTTTTTTAAACTGATGTTTCTTTCCTTCTTCTTCTTCTTCTACTTCCTCTCCCTTCAATACTGTGTGTGTGTGTGTGTGTGTGTGTGTGTGTGTGTGTGTGTGTGTGTGTGTGTGTGTGTGTGTGTGTGTGTGTGTGTGTGTGTGTGTGTGTGTGTGTGTGTGTGGTCACATGAGAAGACCGCCTAACCCACTGTTATATTTTATTTTTCAGTACATATGTATAGGATTCTTCTGTAACAACAGCTGTCGTTTTGGTACATGTGTTTTTATTATATTTCTTTCTTTATTTTCTTATTTTGATTTTTTTTTTTAAACTGGATTAAAAAGTGTGTGTGTGTGTGTGTGTGTGTGTGTGTGTGTGTGTGTGTGTCTCAGTGGCAGCGTGTGCGCACGATTATTCGTGTATGTGTGTGTCAAGAAGTACTCATTTCACACACACACACACACAGACACACATGAGCTCTATCTCTGTCTCAGAGCGAAGCAAAGACGTGAACAGCCGGCAACACGTACATTAAAAGTTCCTTTTTTTGTTTTTTGTTTGGTTTTTGTTTATTTTGTGTGTGTGTGTGTGTGTGTGTGTGTGTGTGTTAATTTATGGCGTCACAGCACGGTTTGTCGGCATACGCGTGATAAAGAAAAAGAAGAAGAAGAGGAAGAAGAGAAGAGGAAGAAGAAAATGTGCGACTGTTGAAGTCACTGCCTAGTTTGTTGAGGCCCCAGTATGAGTCAAACAAGCATAAAACAACAAGACGTCATCATCATCATCAGCAACGCCGCCGCGGCGTCAAGACAATGGAACTACGCTGACGCACAACAACTGTTGACGTCATTATGCCGTGCTGTGCGTACTAATGTTAATTCGTCACTGACAGCACATGGAGACAGGATAACACACACACAGAGACTTCAGACTTCTACACGCACATTCACACAGGGAAAGACATACAGAAATACAGACGTCGAGTGGACAGACACAAGGAGCCGGCGAGAGAGATACACACAGAAGGAGACAGGCTGACGGAAGGAGACAGAGACAGGAAAAAAAATGAGGGAGACAGAGAGAGACAGCAGAGAAAGAGAGGGGGTGGATAGAGAGTGGGGTGGGGAGGGCAGGGGAGAGAGAGGGAGGTACATACACATGACGATCATTTTAGAAAAAGAACAAGACATAAGTGATCATAAAAAAATTATCATCAAGAACAAGAGAGAGAGAGATTGAGAGAGAGAGAGATAGAGAGAGAGAGACGTACAGACGGAGGCACTGGGAGGAAACATTATAAATAAATAGATAACTAAATAAATAAAAAGATGTCAGAGAAAAACCCCGACAGAATGGCCCAGGAAATGATGTTGTGAAGACTTCGGGTGTACCAGAAAATGAGGCGCCGAGAGAGACAGAGAGAGAGACAGAGAGAGAGAGAGCTGCACAGGTGCACTGTGAACAAATTGGCCCCAAAGCACCTGCCAGAGCTCGGTTGACACACTCATTGTGGAGACTGCTGTCAATCTGGGCTGAGCGTGTACACTACGACCCGCGCGGGAACTGTACATGCTGAATATTTCATCCATTGAATCGATTGTAGAGAAACTCTCCACTGAGCTGCGGATAAAAGGGTTGTTAACAACAACAACAAGTCTTTTCCTTTAAGTTTGAGCTGCGGATTTAAAAAAGAAAAAAAAAAAGAAAAAAAAAAAATTCCCACTTGATCTGCGGGAAGAAACAACAACACAACAACAAAAGCCGGAGAGATATTTTACACAGGTGAAGACCCACGTAGATATAGATTTTTGTGTTATGCTTTGCTTGACGTTGCTTTGCTTTCTTCTGTGTTAGTGTGTGTGTGTGTGTGTGTGTGTGTGTGTGTGTCTGTGTGTGTGTGTCTGTGTGTGTGTGTGTGTCTGTGTGTCTGTGTGTGTGCGTCTGTGTGTGTGGGGGGGAACAGGGGCGGGGGTGAGGACAGCCAGGGAGACCCCCTCACCCCCACCCCTCTCGCCGCTACCCTCCACTCTCCCCCCCCCCCTCCACCCCCACTTCACCCTCCTCCTCCTCCCATGGTGACTATTAGCCTATATCTTGACCTCGCAGTTACCTGTCAACGGGTCCCTTGTGTAATCCCCGAACCATCCCGTAACGGAAGCCAAGCTTGGCAGGGGGGAGGGTACGGAGAGGGAAGGGCTGGACATAGTCCCCCTGCACGTGGACTGACCACACTCACTGACCACTCCAGTCCCCTTTGCCCAGTAACTCACGGTACCAGTCACAGGTCGTCGTAATAGAGTTTAACGAACGGTCAGCTTCCAAAACTTTTTTTTTTCTTTTCTTTTTTTTTGTTTTGTACTCGACTTGCTTTGAGCGTTTTCACGATCCTGTCCAGCGTGATTTCGGTTTATGCGAAGGTCAGGCCCCTATCTACCTATACTTGTCTATCTATA
>NC_134876.1:17626268-17633768 GCF_041734735.1 Babylonia areolata | reverse complement strand
GTTTCAGGTTCTGTTTCTCAAGGAGGCATCACTGCGTTCGGACAACTCCATATACGCTACACCACATCTGCTAGGCAGATGCCTGACCAGTAGTGTAACCCAACGCACTTGTCAGGACTTGAGTGCATGCTTATATATTGTGTACCTATCAGAGTGGATTTCTTTTCACATAATGTTGCAAGAGGACGACACCCTCGTTGCCATGGGTTCTTTATTAGTGCGCCAAGTGCCTGATGCACATGGTGACCTCGGTTTATCGTCTCAATCCGAATGGCTAGACGCTCAGTTTGAATTTCCAGTCAAACTTGGGAGGGAGGGAGGGCGAGAGAGGAATTCGAACCCACACCCTCACGGACTGTCTGTATCGGCAGCTGAGCGTCTTAACCACTCTGCCACCCCCCCCTCCTTGACTGCTGAACCCCGGTGAGATGAAACAAGTGTGTTACGAATTTGACTAGAGCAAGAACTACGTCTTGTGTGCTGAAGCTGTGTGACTGATTTTATAGCTGAACAAAAGTAAAGCGATCCCAAAGAGGAAGAAGTCTAAAATAAAGAAGCTGTTACGGCTGTCATCCTGACCTGTAAACCTCAATCTTATCTCAGGCAACAAAAGCCCTTCACTGATGAACACCCGTGTCAGCAGCAGTCAAACGGTTAACATCACATTCACAACTTGCAATGTAATTGCAATGTTTTTAAAAGCGAATATGTGAAATGCTTTTATTTGAGAACATGTGTTTATTACTCTTGTTTAATCAAGTTATCCGCGTGTGTGGGGTGGGGGTGGGGGTGGGGTGGGGGGGGTGCGGTGCGGGTGTGTGCTGATTATCTGGTTGTGGTTTTCCGCAATTCATCTTTATTCTTATCTTATCTGTCTATTATCATCAATGTGCAGTATAGTAGGCTATGTTTATAATTATATTCAAATAATGTTTCTTAATTCTTTCTGTTTTTACATTAAGAATACTAGTTATTACCTGCAGTGTGTGGATGTATGTATGAAACGATGTATGTGATATTTTTTTTACATTTGTATCTTCGTAATATTTGTTGGGGCTGTTGTTGGCTTTTACAGTTATGGTCCCCATGTTGTTTACTGTCTATGTTGTGATAATGCACCTGACCAAATTTCTCCAGTTGGAGATAATAAAGTTATTCTTATCTTATCTTATCTTATCTCCCATCTGGGAGTGCTTTGGTTTGCGAAAGGTTTGCTTGAGATTCGTTTGTTAAAACAAAATCATAATACCGGGGCTGGATGGAGAAAAAAAAAAGCATATATTTCACGAGTGTGTATGTGTGCGTGTGTAATTTCATATATTAATGTGCACATGTATGTGTCCAAAATTCATCGGCAGCTGTGTTTATATGGTTTTCGATTTATATTTACCCCCCCCCCCCCACCCACCCACCCCGCTCACACCCACCCCACCTACCTCCAGTATTCCTTGTGAACACCGGTACACGTGGTAATAAGGACATATTCTATTCTATTCTATTCTATATTGTACAATTTCCTATCTCATTCCTGAAATGAAGCAGCATTCCGGTTTGATTTGATTTATGCTCGTATGTGTGCGTGGTCTGTGTTATCTTGTTTTGAACATTTGAAAAAAAAAAAAATAAAAAAAAAAACTGGGGGGGGGGGGGGGGGGGGGGGGGGGGGGGGGAGACCCTCTATGTGTCTACGCCTGTCTATCTTTCGTGTCTGTCTATCGATCTGTTTGCGTTAGAAGGGGTATGGGTGTGGTGGGAAGAGAAATGAGGTTTGGGGCCGGGGACATGGTGAGGGAGGTTGGTGGGGGGGCGGGGGCGGGGTAGGGGGGGGGTACATTCGTTTTCAATGCACATCATAACTACGTTGTTCAGCACGTACACAAGTTACAACGCCCACTATTCTTTACTATGACGGATGTTGTTATAATATCCCAACATCTACCTTGTTATTTCGACATCTTCCCGGACTGACAAGTACACAGGCATATTAATATATTATGATATTCAGTTTGCTGAATACAACAATACCAAAAGGTTTATCAAAAATTAATTTTTATTTTATTTTATCGAGCCTGACCAGTCGCAGTGATTGTGTCCCCAACACATCTTTCAGCTGATTATATTTCAATATATTTCTTTATTTTTGTTCATTTTTTTGTCGAATTGATTTGTGTTTACCTAGAACAAGACGTTGGGTTAATGAGCAGGTCAGGCATTTGCGGTTTTTTGTTTTGTTTTCGTTTGTTTGTTTGTTATTTGCTGCATATTTTACAATTATTTGCTTATTTATCATCATTGTTGTCTTTTTAGTGTGTGTGTGTGTGTGTGTGTGTGTGTGTGCGCGCGCGCGCGCGCGCGCGCGTGTGCGCTTATAGTTGACTTCATCAAGATTTTGCGCCTTATAAATATTATTATTATTAGTAGTAGTAGTAGTATCTTTTATGTATTTATCTAATATTTATTTATTCATTTTATTTGTTTTTTGTTGTTGTTTTTTTCTCTCTTTTTTCTCAACGCCACACTAAGCGCGTTGGGTTACGCTGCTCGTCAGGCATCTGCTTGGCAGATGTGGTGTAGCGTATATGGATTTGACCGAACGCAGTGACCCCTCCTTGAGCCACTGATACTGATACTGATACTGTTTTTTTTCGCAGATACTGTGTAGTGTTTATGCATCGTTTCGCCCTCTTTGACAACACCCTCTTTCAAACTGAAACCGAAAACTGAAACTGAAAACTGACTGGTCATACGTACGGTGCAGACACACACAAACCCTGTTGATCTGACTTCAACGGCAATATTTATTTCCAAGTTTCCCAAGCATGCAAAGACAAATAAGCTACAGTTCAAATAAAAAGGTTTATTCAGCAACTTGAATCATGTGGTCGCAGTCACAGACCGACTGTGGGCGCAATGATACACAATCCCTGCAATTTTCTTCAAAATATTTTATTTCATTTTTTTTTAGCTGAACAGGATACGGGCAGTTTCCATTCGCACGTGAACACCGTGGTACAAACGCACCACCGTGAATAGATAGATCCGCCTGATATTTTCAACACAAAACAGCGACGCCGGTTTTTTTTTTGTTTTTTTTTTTTGTTTTTTAAAGCGTGTGTGTGTATGACGCAATTGTACCACCGCCTTCGGTCAGTTTCAATGTACTTGTTTTCAGTGTGTCAACATAATAGACTAAATTACAACAGTTTCTTTTTTTTTTTCTTTTTTTTTTTTTAGCACGCCTAGTGAAATCTTCCTTATCTTATTTCTTATTATTATTTCTTCTCAGTCCCCGCCCCCCCCCCTTTTTTCTATTTTTTTATCACGATACTGCTACAAAACTGCAACACCAAAATTTATCTAACATCGAGCAAACACACCAAGATTTATTTGACATCGATCTAAGTCTTGCAATTCACGGAGTGATCACCAGGGAAAATAACATCTCCTGTGTGTGTGTGTGTGTGTGTGTTTGTGTGTGTGTGTGTGAACTAAACGAATCTTTATTTCACGAGGGTAGTGGAGTAAGCAAGCATACCTGAGTTGTAACATCCAGCCCTCAGGGGACCCCCCCCCCCCCCCCCCAAGGAAAAATACCCCCCCCCCAAAAAAAAAAAAAAAAAACAACAACAAAAAAAACAAAAAAAAACAAAAAAACAACAACAAACAAACAAAAACAACAAAACAAAACAAAACGAAGAACGACGAAGTAAAGGCACACACACACACACACACACACACACACACACACAATTGCATATGAAAATAAAAGGCATAAATGTACATGTGTGTGTGTGGACGGGGTGGGGGTGGGGGGCGGTGCGGGACGGTGTGGGGCGTTGTGGTGTGGTGTGGGGTGTTGCGGTGCGGTGTGGGGCGGTGTGGTGTGGTGTGGGGTGTTGCGGTGCGGTGTGGGGCGGTGTGGTGTGGTGTGGGGTGTTGCGGTGCGGTGTGGGGCGGGCTGTTACCTCCAATCTCCTCCTCCAGCCTGGCGACCTTGCCGGTCTGTTTGATGATCTGGGGCTGGCTGCCCTTCGTCGCACCCTCGATGGCAATGCCTGTGCACACACACACACACACACACACACACACACACACACACACACACTCACAGACAAACACACACACACCAACACGCACACATATACACACTCACAAACACACACACACACACACACATACACACTCACAGACAAACACACACACACGCACACAGAGGCACACACACACATAAAACATACACCCAAACATACACACACAGAGGCACACACATACACACACACACATAAAACATACACCCAAACACACACGCAGAGGCACACACACACACATGCATACATTACATATATATATGATGAAAGTCCAGGGTGATTAATCAGCTAGAAATGGAGACGCTGACAGCACAGCAAAGGTATCTGCATAACCATAAAAAAAAAAAACATTGACAGTGAGCCAACGTGGCACACAAGAACACACAGACACGCGCGCACGTACACACACGCACACACTGCAGACATGGATGCAAATATGATATGCCACGCACCGTCGCCGGATAAAATTTTTATTACCGTGAACAACTGATAAGCTGTTGAACAGGAGAACTCCAAACATATCTGTTATCGTTTTAATTTGTTGCTGTTGTTGTTGTTGTTGTTGTTGTTTTTCCCTACACCTTTTTCAAAGTCAAGGCAAAAACACATCCACAACAGACCTTGTGATCAAGGATATAAAATCTATCTATGATGCCATCATACTACTTAATATATTCCGTTTTTATCAACACACACACACACACACACACACACACACACATGTAACATTTTACGTGAATGACCGTTTGCTGATGTTTAGTACAGAGTGCAGTTGTTGTTTCTGTTAGATGGTACATCAACCTATTCATTTCCTTTTTTTTTTTTTTTTTTTTTTTACTAAAGAAAAGAAAAAAAAAAGAATACACCTAAGCTGATATTAGGCACAGAGTGCAGTTGTTGTTGTTGTTTTTTTTAATCTAATTTTATCGTGTTTTTTTTAATTTTAAATTTTTATTATGGTACCTTTATTGTATGCAGACTCTTTTTTTCTTACTAAAGATAAGAAAACAAAAAGTTAAAAAAAAAAAGAAAGAAAGAAAGAAGGAAACAATATTAAAGAATTGAAAAGAAAAAGAACCCCGCCATGAGATAACCTTTCCGACTAAAGGCACTAAGGTGAGATACTGACCTGCAGAGTCATATCCCCTGTATTCCATCCGCTTCAGCCCATTGATGAGGATCTCCAGAATCTCCTTCCTCTTGGCCGGCACCAGGAAGTTCAGGTACGCGAAGATGCCTGCAACACACGCACGCACGCACGCACACACACACACACACACACAGGCACGTACGCACGCACACACACATACGCACGCACACACACATACGCACGCGCACACACACACACATTGAGACATTACCAATCACTGTCGTGAAGCATAGGTATGGACGTCAATCTGTCTGTCTGTTTTTCTCTCTCTTTCTCCCTCTCTACCTGCCCCCTCTCCCCCCCCCCTCTCTCTTATCGTGCATGCGTAGTAGAAAATAATTATAAATAATTATTTAAAGGGAGAAAGGATGGTGGAGGATGAAAGGCCAGATGGAGAAACAGACAGACAGACAGAGACAGAGAGAGACAGAGAGAGGAGTGGCAGTTGGAGAGGGAGAGAAAAGGGAGAGAAAGGGAGAGTGATGGAGAAAGATTGAGATAGCGAAAGAGAGGGGAAGGGAGAGACAGACAGACAGGCAGACAGACAGAGAGAGAGGAGCAGACAGACAGACAGATAGATACTGACACACTGACAGCGACACAAGTTTAACTAAGGCCATTGGCCTTATTACTGAAGGAGTCAATTAAGGGGGCTACAGTGGAGCGATTCGACAGACAGACAGAAACAGTAAGATTTAAGACATCGAACTGCGGCTGACTAAAGCAGGTGGCGAGGTCAATTACACACCAACAGCCTCAAGATCACGTTCTTTTCCGGAGGGGGGGGGGGGGGGGGAGAGGAAAATGAAATAATCAACGTATGCAACACCTGTACATATATCTTTAAGAAGGGGTAAAAAAAAAAAAAAGTTTTAAAAAAGTGTAGCAGGTACTGATCGATACTGCTTCCAGTTTCAATATGCATCACGGTTTAATTCGTCCTTGGGTCTATTCAGAACCCTAGTGCATTGCTGTCGTTTGAGTGTGATCGCAGGTGCTTCTGACTCGGCGTGTGTGTGTGCGTGTGCGTGTGTGTGTGAGCGTGTGTGTGTGTATGTGCGTGTGTGTGTGTGTGTGCATGTGTGCGCAAGCGGCCGCGTCAGTATGTGTATGTGCGCCGGCGCGCGTCAGTATGCATGTCTCCGGTGTGAGCGTGTGCACAGTGCGCGTTTGTGCGTGCCTGCGCGTGCATGTGTGTTTGTTGAGAGTGTGGCAGGTGGGTGCGTCAGATTTATACGTTTGTGCATGTCGTATTTTGTTTCGTTTATGACATGATCTTTTTAGCCGGTATGGACAGCACGTGCAGCTCTGATTAATTTTGGAGGTGCGAACTACAGAAGTATTCAACCATCATTGGTATTATCGTTAATGATGAATAGCTCATAGCTTTGGGTCGTGGAGGTGCGGGGTGTAGGTGGTGGTGGGGGTGTGGGTAAAGCGAAGAAAAATAACATCGTGATCGAACAAATGGACCAAAGCTCAAGTGAACCAGAAATGAACGGAATAGCCGAGTGGTTAAAGCGTTGGACTTTCAATCTGAGGGTCTCGGGTTCTACTCTCGGTAACGGCGCCTGGTGGGTAAAGGGTGGAGATTTTCCCATCTCCCAGGTCAACATATGTGCAGACCTGCTTATTTCCTGAACCCCCTTCGTGTGTATACGCAAGCAGAAGACTAAATACGCACATTAAAAATCCTATGATACATATCAGCGTTCGGTGTGATATGGAAACAAGAACATATCCAGCATGCACACCTCCGAAAACGGAGTATGGCTGCCTACATGGCGGGGTAAAAACGGTCATACACGTACAAGCCCACTTGTGTACATGAGTGAACGCAGAAGTTGCAGCCCACGACCGAAGAAGATAATTATGCAAGTCAGGACGTGTCACTCTGTACAGACAACGCTGGTAGTTACCGTTCTTTCTCTCCCTAATGACGCATGTCAAAGACCTGCAGCCCAAATGTCTAAACTTTCATGTACGGTATTTTCACAAATCAAATTCTTAGACTCTCCGCCATAATTATTCGCTCTTGCCCAGTCACCCTACCCCCCGCATAGCTTTTTTAATTTGTGATAATTATTGTTTATTTGCATTCAAACTTCTCTCTCACTCTTTTTTCTCAGCACTTGAATCACTAACCACTGATGTATCAAAACAACAACAAACAACAAACAAACAACAATAACAAAACCTGAAGTACGGCGTGTATAAACATTTGAATAACTGAAAAATATGTTATTATTTGGCATTGCTGAA
>NC_134876.1:17606268-17618768 GCF_041734735.1 Babylonia areolata | reverse complement strand
TGAAGTTGGAGGTATTTCTGAAATCTCGGGGTGGCAATTCCTTTGACCTGAATTTCAATCAAATTCTCATTGAGGTTTAGCAGAATAGTTTGCATAAGTCCATTCAGAAACAGCTATCGAAAGCACTCGATAATGAAAGAAATGGTCGGGTCAGTTAATTTTAGTCACCGTGGCCGTGTCGCCGATTATCAGTTCCAGTTTGGCGCGTCAAAAGTGCGTGTTCGTCACTGTACAATTTATTCCCTTCTACACATCGAGTCGTGCATTTTGGTAATATATATAAATTTATATGGTAATATATATATACATTTATATACTCATTCATGTCTTTCCACACCGCTGGCAGATATCTCACTCATACATGAATTGTTTGCTCCAGCGGTAGCAGAGTCTATGCTATCGGCCATTAAAAATGCAATAATAGTTTGCTTGCCATTACCGTATATAATCATACAGTCTCAGTAGAGTCTGTGCCAAAAAGAATTGTCTTTTTTGCAGCTGTTGTAACCGTTGTGTTGTTCAGTTACTGCCGGTAGAAGCAGTGATTCTGTGTAAAAAGTTGCCCGGGCCGGCCGTGAAGTCCGTCAGTGAAGTTCCAGGTTTCAGGTTTCCCTGAGGGCCGGGTGGCTATGAATGTAATGACTGACAGCTTATATGTATACCCACAATACTCAGCCGTGACAATATGCAATTCCGTGGGCAACGTTATATTTGATGCAGGCATTTGTTGGCATAACGTATTTTAAAGTAAACCATGTCCCATTGGTCAACCCTGCAAACGGTCCTTTAATTCAAAGCATGGGACTTCAAGTGTTTTTTTCTTCTTCTACGAATTCAGTCTCTTACTGTTCACGTGTTGATATAATTTTTTGTCTTTCAATGGAGGGTTGTGGTATGCAAATCAGTGTGTGTATTCTACTGATCAGTGCGTGCACGTCCTAGTGCGGCGTCTGTGTCAGTGTCAGTGTTTCAGTACTGAGTCCGAGTGAGTGTCACTGAGTTCCGCCGGTGGTCAGTGTGCATGTGTCATTGTGCACTGATCGAGTGTTTGCGTGTGAACCATGCGCGCGTAATGTAAGTGTGTGTCAGTATTAGTTACATGTATCAGCTAAGTGCACGCGCATAGGCACCTGTTCAGCAGCATCTTTGAGAATAAAAGTCTTCCCCATCTATCTATATATCTATCTCATATATATCTATAAATACACACACACACACACACACACACACACACACACACACACACACACACACAGAGAGAGAGAGAGAGAGAGAGAGAGTATGACTGTGAATTTTCACACTTATTCCGAGTCGTTGGCGGCTAACTTCAAACTGACTTCTAACACCCGATGCATGTGTGTTCTGGCGCACACAAACTGCATGTCTACTGGATCAGTAGGCCATGAGCTGACACTGATGCCTGACTCCACACTGATAAACCACCGGTATGGCATCTCTTTCTTCAGAACCACGCAGTTTTCTCCGCAACTTCTATGAAGCTGAAACAGCTAGTGATCGTAACTGCAATACTGTACATGCATTGAATATCACCCCATAATTCTTTTAATATTACCACCGTGGTTCGATTCAAATTTGCACACTAAAAGAAAAACTGAAGAAAAAGTTTACTCACCGCACATGATGTTGACTGGAACTGCGAAAAGAATCAAACGACGAGGGTTGACTTATTGACTGACTGACTGGGTGTCTGTCTCACGTAATTCCTATGATCACCAGCGGTAACAACCGAACGACTGAACGCACTGTGCCACGTTCGGCCCGTTTTATGCAGACGACGCCGGACTTTCTTCCGGGTCAGGCCGAAGCGAACCAGTGACGTGACGCAAGACGCTCGCGGTGTGGGTTAGTCGCCACCCCCTAAAAAACAATGATTGATTGCAGGCTGTCTCGGCCGTGGTAGGTTTTCCCTGTCATGTCTTGAGCTGTTTAAAAATAACTTTGTTTCTGCACGGCCTTTCTTCATAACCAACCCCTGGTTTACCGAAACAATGACACCCGGAACTGACGTCTCGCTTTGCTGGACGGGATACCACACAGCAGACGCATTTTGTTTGTAACTGTGCACGGTTTTGGACGAGACTGAGCAACAATGAGTAAACGAAAGGGACTTGATTCGTCCTCCAACCCAAACGCCGAGTTTAGCGACTTTTTAATGGGTAAATAATGAATCAAGATTATCTCTATTTGATAAACTTATAGATACATTGGTTTATCACCTGTCGATTTTATTTTCACTCCGAATATCTAAGCAAGTGGGGTCGAAGTTTCGAACATTGAAACTTGCAAACGTACCAACTTTTCCTTTGAGGAGACCCCCTCATAATATCCCTGTTTTCGAGGTTGTCATATTTGTCGAAGCGATCCCTTCTTAAAATGGGTGCTTTTTATTTTTTGCTTCTCTGTTCATAAATGGAATTCAAAGAAAAGAAAATTGATAGAAAACTTAGAATCGTAACTAACACCTTGAATTCTCTCCTTACTTCATCCCATTTTCTTTTATTTTTTTTCCCTGTTACCCCATTTACTACACACATACATATATAAACTTTAGTTTTCCAAGAATTAAAAATAGTCATGGACACACATTCTCACCACACACACACACTGCCACAGACACTCATACACACACACACACACACACACACACACACACACACATATATATATATATATATTTGTGTGTGTGTGCCACAAGTTACAAGCAAACAAGAAAAGCAGCCTTGGGAGAGCAGCCCAAATTTCACACAAAGAAATCTGTTGTGACAAAAAAGAGCAATACAATATGAGCATGCATGCGCGCGCACACACACACACACACACACACACACACACACACACAAGAACACGCTGTAAGTCTAGCATGAAAGGTAGAGCATGATGCTTTGCAAATCAAATGAATATCCGTATATCGGCATCATTTCCAAACCAACATTGCACAAATTTCTTCAAAATGGAACAGAGTCTCTGTGGGCTTTTCCAAATACAATAGACTGAGCAACAGGCTAGACGCCATGTTCCTGGCTTCAGAGGCAGCCTTTGTGCGTGTGTGTATGTGTGTTTGTGTGCGTGCGCGAGTGTGTAAGTGTATACATGTGTCAGGAGAGCTCTGTGCATGTGCATATGTGTGTGTGTGTGTTTGTGTGTGTGTGTAGCATGTCTGTTCTGTGGGAGCAACGGAATATTGGAATGTGTGGGTGTGCATATATATATTTGCATATATGTGTTTGGGGGTGGGGGGTATGGGTGTATGTGTGTGTGCTTGTACAAGTAAGAGTGTGTGTGTGTGTGTGCGTGTGTGCCATGGAAGCTGTGATATGTAGCCTAGAAATGAGTGTTGGAGGAGGGGTGAGGGGTGCAAGGTAATGTGTGTGTGTATGTGTGTGTGTGTGTGTGTGTGTGTGTACATTTATGTGTATTTGTTTGTGCTTTCATATCTGTGAAACTGCATGTTTGCTGCATATCTGTTATGCATGTGTATGTGTGTCTGCATGTTTTACATTAATTTGCTTATTTGCTTATTTATCATCATTGTCTTTTTATTTTATTTTGAATTATTGTTAGTATTATTTTTATTTATTTTATTTATTTTTATTTATTTATTCATTTGTGTTATTTTATTTTTTCTCAAGGTCTGACTAAGCGTATTGGGTTATGCTGCTGGTCAGGCATCTGCTTGGCAGATGTGGTGTAGCATATATGGATTTGTCCAAACACAGTGACGCCTCCTTGAGCTACTGATACTGATACTGATACACACACACACACACACACACACACACACACACACACACACACACACACACACACAAACATGTGCGTGCACATGTGCAGAGTTTAAGAGAGACAACATGTCATACAGTTCAAAGGGATGCCATTCTGCATGCTTTGGGTTTAGCATTTACTGCTGTAATCATGGAGGGGTTTTTTTTTTTTATTTTTTTTTTTTTTTTTTTTTTAGCATTACTTGTGATATCAGCTCATCTCTTCAGTTTTCATTACCTGCCTGATGTAATAAACCCTTCTGCTACCATCTTCTGTCCTGTGTTAATAACTGGTTGAATCACTGAACACCAGTGAGTGTGAATTGCATCTATATCCCACATGTGCAGCAGGTAGATATTTATTCAATAATAGATGAGGGATAATATTGGGTAAGGGGGGGGGGGGGGTTATAAGAATAGATATTGATGCAAAGTTCTGAGACAAATATATAAAATAAGAAAAGTACAAATCACGTTTCATTTTCTCCATTCAACCATTTACACAAAAGTATACCTAGACAGCTGCAGTGCATATTGCCAGACACCAACTTTAAAAGATCCCAGACAATGCAGTCAGGAGTCTCTTTGTCTTTGAAAGATTGCAGACAATGCAATCAGGATTAAGGTCTCTTTCTTTGCCTTCAGAACTGGCCAATTATGAGAAGAATGTGAACCGAGCAATGCACAAGTACAACGCCTACCGCAAAGCTGCTGGAGTCATTGCCAAGCACCCAGTCAGGATTTCCAGTGGAGATGCAGCCAAGAAATTAGTAAGTCAGACTGATTCAAGTCATATTATATATCTTTAATTTGTTTTACAATTCTGGAGATATCTGATCCCTTTTTATTGCTCTTTTGTTTAGGATTTGTTTTCAAGTTTTCCATTCCCATTCCCATTCACTATCTGAGTATCTCTTCTTTTCAGCGTGTGTGTGTGTGTGTGTGTGTGTGTGTGTGTGTGTGTGTGTGTGTGTGTGTGTGTGTGTGATTCAGTTACATAATCAGCTGTTTTATCTTGAGTTTGAATAAACATTAGAAGTGTCCATAGCATGTTTTTTTGGAAGGAGGTTGGGATTTGTTGTTTGCGTTGTGTGTGTATGTTTGTGTGTAGCTGTGTACTTTTGTGTTTTTGTGGTGTGTGTCAGAGTGTGTGAATGTTTACCTGTGTGAATGTGTATGTGTGTTTTTGTGTGTAACTGGTGTGATTGTGACTGTATGTGCATCAGTTAGTGATTGTGACTTCACATGCATCAGTGTGTGGGTGATAAGAAAAAAAATATGTATATATACATATCATACTACATGGGAAACACACTCACTGAGCATAAAGAAAAGTCTTCAATGACTGATTCCTGTACCCTTGGTTTGTGTTACTCCTTGAATTTGATTTGATTTTCTTTTACTTGATTGTACCTTATGTTATGTGCTGTTCAGGACGGAGTGGGAGAGAAAATTGCCAAAAAGATTGATGAGTTCATCAAGACCGGGAAGCTGGAGAAACTGGAGAAGGTAAGGGGGGATGTTACTTAAGCACTTTGTGTTGGTCTCACAACACCTCATCATTCAGTTGTTGAACTGCTTCTTTTTATTGTTTTTTTTTTCCTTTGCCCCCCGCCCCCACCCCCTTCTACTCAAATGATTGCTGAAATTGTACTAAGAAGTCAATACAGAATAATCATAACCCTCCCTCCCCCTCCCAACATCCCCCCTACTGCACAGCCCTGCCACTCCCACCCTTACCAGTTGTTTTTTTTAAATGGCACATCGTTTTGGATGATGAAATATAATATTGGTCTTGCATGTTCATACACTGTATGATATTGGTCTTTGGGTTTTGAGCAAGAGCTTTGCACTTATTGTTGTATTGTAGGTTAATCAGGTTGTCAGTGACAGATAATGGTGAAATTACTCAGTAAGAGCAACACATCATAGTTTTCATTTTCCGGGGAGTGAAGTCAAGTATCAGTGGATGAGACTTATACAATACAGTTTTAGTATTTACATGTATGAAGATGCAGAACTCTGTCCCTTCCTCTTTTTCTCTATCTGTCACAAGTGTGTTTCTCTTTTTTCTCATTCACTCACTTTCTTTCTCAGCAAGCAATAACATCAGTGGACAGATCTCCCAGAAAAGCAAAAGCCCCACACACCCACAGCTAAGAAATTGTTAGCGAAGCAAAGTAAAAATAAGAGTGGGGAGGTGGGGGTGGGGGGTAAGCAGCAAACACACTGATGACCTTTTCAAACATTCCGATTTTACAACTGCAGATCCGTGCAGATGACACGAATGTGGCCATTTCTGAACTGACCAAAGTCACTGGCATTGGGTATGTGTGTGTGTGTGTGTGTGTCTGTGTGTGTGTATACCGATGTGTGTTTGTGTTTGTGTGTACGTGCTTGTGTGTGACTCTGTGTGTGTGTCTTCAAGTGTGCATGCATCTTTGTAGATATATTTTTAGATACATATGTGTGTGTGTGTGTGAATGTGTCTGCGTCTTTGTGTGTGTGTGTGTGGTGAGTGTGTGTGTGTGAGGACAGAAGAATACAGAGGATCAGGAAACATTGAAGTGTAATGAAATGTGATTTTGTAACATCAACTGTTTGAAAAGATGTGTATGTTTGAGGGTTACTGATTTTTTTTTTTACCAGAATAAGAGGAACACGCACACACACACACACACACAAGCACACACACATGCACAAACACTCACTCACACATACATACACACACGTACACACACGCACACACACACGCACACGCACACGCACACACACACAAACACACACAGAGCAAAAAGAAACCTCACATGAGATACATCTTTCAGCCATAATTGGATGTGTCAGCATAGCTTGTGGCCATGATCACATGTTCTAAAACACACATTGCTGTTTTGTCAACAGACCGGCTAATGCCCAGAAGTTGGTATCTGAAGGAATCACAAGCATAGAGGGTGAGTATTGTAACCCTCAAGTTTTCACTGTTTGCATTGATTTTACTGACATTGACACGACTGGTACCATTTCCACACATCTGTTGTGATTTAATGAATTACAGAAATCACTGTGTGAAGTCTAACATAGCAGGTACACACAAATCTTTTGTGATTTAATGAATTACAGAAATCACTGTTTGAAGTCTAACATAGCAGGTACTGTTTTAAGAACTTTTCATTGTAGCAGAAGGTGAGGTTGTACAAACGTTGATCTGGCATGACTGGGGAAAAACAAAGATGTATCTGTGGTTGAATATGTGTGTGTGCTTGCATGTGTGAGCATGTGTCTGTATTCTGTGCACATGCTTGCACATGCATAGAGAAATAAATGCATGATAAATGCATGTGCAAGCATGGTGCCGTATAGGCTTCAAATGTTGAAGTAGTATTTCTTTCCTCCCGAAAGCATCTCTGGTATGTACTGAAAGCTGCTTTTGACAGTACAATGCATTTATTTCTTGTGGCAATGAAGATAAGATGTGAAATTCATATTAGCTGCTTCAACCCTCACCACCCCCGCCCCTCAACCCTCCCCTATTCCCCCACACAAAAACTCTTCCCTGCTCTCTGTCTCCCCTCTCAAGCAGCCAAAAGTGTCACAGCTGAGTGTCCATCATTTCTGTTTATTATACATGTTCTTGTTTGTCTGATATTGGTGGTGGCATTTTGAACACAAGGAATGTAAGATGGTGGGGAGGGGAGGGAGTGCATGAAAGTGGGTGAAGAGAGGAGGGAGAAAGGTGGAGGGAGGAGGGGTGGTTGGGGGACCAGTCACATATCTGCCCACACTTTTTTTTTGTTGTTGGTTAAATCTGCTCTTTTGTGTGAGAGAGCGTGTGTGTGAGTGAGTGAGAGGCACTCCTTTTGATAAGTAAACTGTGATCAGCGTTGTGTCCTTGAACCTTGCTGACTTTTTTTTTTATATTTTGGTGACCACTCTTATCAGCAAGGCTGACAACAAAGAGACAGCAAAGTGCAGTAAAACTTGTGTCCACATTAGACAGGTGACATGGATTGGAGTGGACCTTCTGTAAGGTGTTTGCAGACCTTGGCTGATAATTTATGCACCAGGGGAGGGGGTGGGGGGAGGGGGGGGGGTGGTCAGTGTGGGGTGGGCAGTGGGATGTGTGGGCTGGGATCTTGAACGTTTAGCTGGAGCAGTGTTTGGGATCCAGTACTAACCAAAGACGAGCAAGAAGGAGGCACTGGAATCAAGGCAAAGTGACATGACGATAAATCAACAACAGCAATGAGTGATTTGTTGTAAAAATTGGAATGGGCATTGGGGTGGAGATAGGTGTTAGGGTGGGTGGGAGAGTTTCAAGGTTGTGGTTAGTGTGCTGTTGTTTGGGTGGTTGTGGTTCATTGTGTGTGTGCGTGTGTGTGTGAGTGTGTGTGTGAGTGAGTGAATGAGCGTGCGTGTCTGCGTGATCCAGTGATTCCCTGCTTTATGTATGTTTTCAGAATTGAAAAAGCACACAGACAAACTGAACCATCATCAAAAGATCGGACTGAAGTAAGTGTGTCCTCCAGTTTTTCTCATGCTCCAGGTTTGAATGTGTATACAAATGTGTATGTGAACGTGTTTTAGTGTGTATACAAATGCATGCATGTTTATATGGACTCATGCATGCATGCATATGCACATGCACATATACATGCACACACACACGCACACACACTGTTTTCCTTTTTGTCGTTTTCTTTATATTTCAGATAGATGTGGAAACATGGCAGATGTCATTTGTTATCTGTTTAGTTTTTTTTTTCTTTCTTTCATTCTTTCTTTCCTGTACTTCCTTTCTTTCTTTTGATCTTTTTCTGTTTATACAGCATCAGCTCTTGTGGTTTGTCTGTTTTGAATTTCTTTTTTTTGCTCAAGTTTATAAACCGAGTTTATGTCACCACCCTTTTGTCATGTGTGTGTGTGTGTGTGTGTGTGTGTGTGTGTGTGTGTGTGTGTGTTTGTGAGTGGGTACATGCACATTGTGTGTGTGTATGGGGGGGGGGTACATGCACATTGTGTGTGTGTGTGTGTGTGTGTGAGTGGGTACATGCGCATTGTGTGTGTGAGTGTGTGTGTGTGTGCGTGTGTTTATGTGTGTGTGTGTGTATGTGTATGCGCGCGTGCGCACGTGTGTGTGTGTGTGTGTGTGTGTGTGGTAAACATCAGTGTTGACATTTTCTTGGCATCTGCAAATGGGTCAGTAACCAAATTTTGTGGGGTGGTAGGCATGAATGAAAACTTTCCTACTGACCCCCTTCTTTATGGTGTGTTAAGCAGAGTTACAGGTCAAAGGCCAAGGTCATTATTTGGCAAAATAGCAACAACAACAAAAACAAAAACAAAAAAAAGAAAAGAAAAAAAGAAATGAAAAAAAGAAAGAAAGAAAAGTTTGACATAGCTCTTGCCTTTCTATAGTTACATCTAATTTTCATCAAACTTGGTAGAGTGAGTAGCCATGGTGACAGCATGATCCATATTGAAGTTCAAGGTCTGAGGGCAAAAATCAAGATCACAACATGACATGGTGCCAACGGGAAAAGCTTGTGGATGCAAAAAACAGATAATGTTTTGCACGTAATCGTCAGCAATTTTGGTATAGTGTCTAGCTTTGGCCATGATATAAGCCCTTTAACCTAAGTCTACTTTGGGGTTTGCAGGCTTGACAAGCATTGAAGTCATACATCAACATCGTTTGTTGGTTCTGTGACTAAACAGCTGTGGCTATATGTTGCATATTGATCGCGATATATATACAGTACATAGGACTAATGTTGTAAGCTGTCCAAAGCCTTTCTCTCCCAACCCAACACAGTTATGTTTGAAATAGGAAGGTTTATGTTAAATTTATGGAGTGGGTTTTGTGTGAGTTGGGGGTGTGGGTGGGTGGGGTGGAGTGGTAGGGAGATGGCTGTGTGTGTGTGTGTGTGTGTGTGTGTGTGTGTGTGTGTGTGTGAGCATGTGCGTGTGCGCTTGTGTGACAAGTCAGAATGATAGTCGTGAACCCCTACGCGTGTGTGACAAGTCAGAATGATAGTCGTGAGCCCCTATGCGTGTGTGACAAGTCAGAGTGATAGTCGTGAACCCCTACGCTTGTGTGACAGGTCAGAATGATAGTCGTGAACCCCTACGCGTGTGAGACAAGTCAGAATGATAGTCGTGAGCCCCTATGCGTGTGTGACAAGTCAGAGTGATAGTCGTGAACCCCTACGCTTGTGTGACAGGTCAGAATGATAGTCGTGAACCCCTACGCGTGTGAGACAAGTCAGAATGATAGCCGTGAACCCCTACGCGTGTGTGACAAGTCAGAATGATAGTCGTGAACCCCTACGCTTGTGTGACAGGTCAGAATGATAGTCGTGAACCCCTACGCGTGTGTGACAAGTCAGAATGATAGCCGTGAACCCCTACGCGTGTGTGACAAGTCAGAATGATATTAGTGAACCCCTACGCTTGTGTGACAAGTCAGAATGATAGCCGTGAGCCCCTACCCCAGTTATGATGCATTCTACCCCTTTTCATCACATGTAGACATACACGTGATATTCACCACATCCAAACGTACACGTTCATAACTGTACATCTATATAGATACACACTCGTGATATTCACATACACACATACACATAAATACCCACACATACTTCTCTCTCTCTCTCTCTCTCTCTCTCTCTCTCTCACACACACACACACACACACACACACAAAAACACACACGCACACACATGCGCGCAAACACTACACACACACACACACACACATGCGCGCAAACACACACACACATGCGCGCAAACACACACACACACACACACACACACACACACACACACACACACACACACACACACACGGCGAGAGAAAGAAGAAGGAAATAAAAGAAACAGATTGTGGAGTACATAATTATATCGAGAAGAGGAGAAACGGCTGGAGGGGTGGGGTGGGTGGGGGAGCCCGGAGGGAGGGGGGGGGGGGGTCGGAGGGGTGGAGGGGGGGAGCGTTGAATAGTATAAAAGAAATAATAAAACGGTGGACATCAAATACAGTGAGAAAGACAGGCTGGGAGCGCGGCGAATCTCCAAAACCAGTCGTGGAATTCATGATGGTGTTCTTTTTGTCGCCTGGTGCTCGGTCCACTTGCGTCTTTTGGAGGATGACATTTGAGACCACACCCTTTTTTCTGTCTTTTCTCGCGTCGGATATACGTACGTACATGTGCTCCAGTCTGAGGCACGGTCAAGTGGGGTTAATGTTTAATCGAGGTTTTACTGATATTGAGAGGGAGAGAGGGTGGGGTTGTAATCATGTTTGTGTGTGTGTAGGGTGTGTGTGTATGTGGGGGGGGGGGGGCGGGGGGGGGGGGGCGGGAGTGGTGAGTTGTGTGTGAATGTCTTCGGGGGTGAGAAAGGAGGCACATGAGAGTATATGTGCACACTCACGGCAATGTGTATGATTTCTCTTTGTCAATGTAAAAGTAGTATGTGGACGCGCGTGATTGATGGAGTCCGACGGACCGACAAAGCCAAGCAAGCATGTGCGCGCACTCACACTGATAGACACACACACACACACACACACACACACACACAAACAAACACACGCACGGACACACACACACACACACACACACACACACACACACACACACACACACACACACACACAAAAGAAAAAAAAAAAAGAACGGCAAGCCTTTTCTTAAATCACGCATGATTTCGTCAAACGAACATTTGAACCTATAAAATCCTGTCACTCTCATTGGTCCCAAAACCTGGTTGAGTCGTTGGGGCACTGCACTGCTGAACGCATCACCAACAGCTATCTCTGGGATGGAGCCTGAGTTTGGGCAAAGCTCTTCTCTGTCCGCCTTGGTGATGTTTTCTCCGCACTTCTTTCGCTATCTGCCCAGTTCCCTTACCCCCCGACGCTTGGTCTTGATTCGGTCCTTGTTCGTCTTCTCTGGTCATCATTCATTACTCCATAACATGTCTGTCTGAGTGTGTATGTGTGCGTGCCTGAAATCTGATTGAATGACACAGGAAACGGGTGATGAGCCCCCCAGTGGCAGCCGTCAGTCGGCTCTTACCCAGGTAGGCAGCCTGTTGTGCGAATAGCCCCGAGTCTGTAAAGCGCTTAGAGCTTGGTCTCCAACTGAGGATAGGCGCTATATAAGTATCCATTAATTAAAAAAACAAAAAAAAAAAACTTGGTTGATGTTAGGTCCAAGCGGTTCACAATTTTTTTCATTTATTGTCACTGCCTGCCAGCCCACCAGTAGCATATACAGATCGGAGATTTGTGATGGTACATCCTCCAGTGTTGATACTGTTAGAGGTGCACAATGAACAAAGTATAATTACTGTAAAGCCCAAACAATTAAAAGATCCAGGCTCCCAAAAGCGGAGTATGGCTGCCTACAAGGTGGGGGTAAAAACGGTCATACACGTGAAAGCCCACTCGTGGACATACGAGTGAACGTGGGAGTTGCAGCCCACGAACGCAGAAGAAGAAGAAGAAAAGATCCAGGAGTTGGATCACGGATAATATGTCTGTCTGTCTTTCCGACAGTCTGTTTGTGCATGAAGAGGAGGAAGTGGAGGGGCAGAGGAGAGGAGGGGAGGGGGGTGTGAGTTGTGTGTATGTTGACAGGGGGTGGATGTTTGTTTCTGTGCATGTGTGCAGGGGAAGAGAGGGGGTGGTTGGGGGAAGGTGGTATTTGAAGGA
>NC_134876.1:17588768-17598768 GCF_041734735.1 Babylonia areolata | reverse complement strand
CAAAAAGATTTATCAGCTTTCCAGAATTAAACATTTTCTTGATTTGCATTGTAGAAAATTATTCTTTTTTGCTTATATTGAATCACATATTAACTATGCGTCAACACTCTGGGATTCAGCTAGCGATAATATACTAAAACCTTTACTAAGTCTGCACAGACGAGCTCTTAAATTAATCCTTCTGAAATCTTCATCACTGACTGCTGACGACTACAGACATTTAGATATTCTTCCCCTAAAGCTTAAACTTGAATACAACAAAGCAGTTTTTATTTTTAAAATCATGTCTAATTATGCTCCATCTTTGAGAGATAGATTTCCCACCACGCTAGTCCGCCAGACCAACAAGATTAAGATCCCCATTCCAAGAGTAGATCTGTTTAAATCCAGTCTCATTTATTCAGGAGGCTGTTTATGGAACAATATTTCATCCAATCTTAATGTTCAGAAAAGCATTCAAGAATTCAAAAAACATTACCATACACACCTTATGGACAATTATGTCAACAATCCTACTTAACTTGACTTTATCTTATTGAATACGCATATATAGTTTAATTGTATGTCTAACGGCTATCGCACTACTTATTGATATATAACCACAATCAGTGTCCTGAATACTTTTTTTTTTTTTTTTTGGGGGGGGGGGGGGGGGGGGGGGGGGGGGGGGGGGTGCATGGTTTGATCTTTTTCCTTCATGATATGATGATGTTTGTATCATGATTATGTAGATGTACATGTTTATTATGTAGATGTTTAAATGTGAATGTGAATGTCATGTCTTTATTTCTTCATCTCTTTGCTACTTTGTGGATGTTTTGATTCATTTTCATTTTCCATTTGCCCTGAGGGCTGGATGAAAAAAAGCACATGTATGCTTATTCCACTTCCCTCAATAAAAAACTTCGTTCGTTCGTTCGTTCGTTCGTTCTCTCTCTCTCTCTCTCTCTCTCTCTCTCTCTCTCTCTCTCTCTCTCTCTCTCTCTCTCTCTCTCTGCCCAAAATCTTGATCCTTGTATACAAATAAAAACGTTTTGAGTTCTGAGTTCTCTGTCTGTCTGTCTGTCTGTCTCTAGATACCCTATATCCGTGATTTCTAAAGTTAAATGCATCAAATATTGGCTGAAATTAACTCAAATGAATACACAAAAGCTGCCTTACAAGGCTTACAAAATGCTGCTAGAATTAGATAACAGAGGTAAGAGAAACTGGGTATCAAATGTTAGAATTAGTTTGTATGAATTTGGATTTGGCCACGTTTGGATGAACCAAGGTGTCGAAGATATAACTGCTTTTGTTCATATATTTCGTTAAAGAATGATCGATTGTTGGTGGCAAAATTGGAATGGTCATGTTCAAAACAGTGAAAGATTTGACTTTTACAGATTGTTTAGTCATATACGGCATTTGCCAACTTATGCATGCTTACATACATTTGAAACGCACTGTGACAAAATTTAGGTTTGGCATTTCTGATATATAGGTTCATAGTAATCGCTATCGACAGACATATGCTCGAAATCTCAAATGTCCACTATGTCGATCTTCAGTAGAAAACGAAATTCATTTTGTTCTTTCTTGTACTGGATTAAGTGATATTAGAGAGCAGATTATGCCACACAGATACAGTAAAGACCCATGTTTATTTAGACTGATTGTATTGTTGTCATCAACAAATGAAAGTACTGTAAAGCAGTTGGCTATTTATCTCTATAAAGCATTTAAAAGACGATGTTCACACGTAACATGATAATCTGAAAACGTTTTTGTCATGTTCATGTACACCCCATGGCCTTATGAATAAACCATCTCGATCTCAACCTCTCCGTCTCTGTCTCTCTCTGTCTCTGCCTCTTTCTGTCTCTCTCTATATAGTGTTTGTGTGTGTGTGCGTGCGTGTGTGTGTGTGTGTGTGTGTGTGTGTGTGTGTGTGACAGCATGCACACAGAACCAGCCTCTCTTTCACTGTGACTTCTGTCCCAGAAACAAACCAATCGACTGAAAACTTAAAACGCTCTCTGCGTGACATTAATACCTGTGCGACAAATGGAGGGCGCATTAACGAAATTCAAATGCTGTAAAGCGGTTTGAAAGTGCAGCAGTAATTCTTTTTATATCAGTGATTTGGTGGGTGTGTGTGTGTGTGTGTGTGTGTGTGTGTGTGTGTGTGTGTGTGTGTGTGTGTGTGTGTGTGTGTGTGTGTGTGTGTGTGTGTGTGTGTGTGTGTGTGTGCGTGCGTGCGTGTGTGTGTGTGTGTGTGTGTGTGTGTGTGTGTGTGTGTGTGTGTGTGTGTGTGTGTGCAGTAAATTTTAGCAGATTCATTTTCTCTGGAAATATTTTATCTATCAATACCAAATTTGGCTTAAAAAAGGAAAGGATAAGTTGTTTCAACATACTCAAATTCTAATGGCAGTGCACTTCAGTTGGAATCATACGTAATCTGTGAAGGCTTTGCTTCTAGTTATTGTATATATGAAATAGAGTTGGTTCGGTTTCTTGTTTTTGTTTTGTTTTTGTTTTTGTTTTTGTTTTTTGTTTTTTGATAAATCACGTCCATTTCAGTAACCTTTTACCTTCTTTGTTGACCCATTTCAAGATGTCTCCACACTACACTCGATCAATGCCTCTTTTTAAATCAAACTGCTTGTTTGGCCCTTCAGGTGTGTTTGTGTGTGTGTGTGTGTGTGTGTGTGTGTGTGCGCGCGCGCGCGCGCGCGCGTGTGTGTGTGTGGTATTTACTTGTCTTTCTTTCTTTTTTGTATATTTCAAAGCAGATGTGGTGCAACACATGTGCATCAGTCCGCATGCTTTGACTTTGAAAGCTCTCAACATCTTACTCGGTCTCAATGAGAAATGGTGTCATTGCATGTTTTATGAGGTGTTACTCTGATTACATAAGATCAATCGAAGGCGTCGATTTCACCTTGGGGAAGGAGTGGCGAAGGGTGGGGAATGGTAGCTAATAGATTTTAGAGACTCTCCACAGATTTTGCCCAACTGCCCTTCGAGACCGAAAGCCCCAGATGGCCCTGCTGTGTTTTAACATCCAAAGACGAACAGTTGTACATTTTCGAGTCCGTTTGGGGCGATTGAACTCAACACAGAATAGCGCATTGATCTGTGACAGAACGATAACTGGAAGAACAGCCTCTTCCATATGGTTTGACGGTCGGTTGTTCAGTTCAGTTCAGTTACTCAAGGAGGCGTCACCGCCGTTGGACAAAACCATACACGTTACACCTCATCTGTTTAGCAGATGTCAGACCAGCAGCGACCCAATGCGCTTGGGTCGTGATTGGATAACCTCTTCATCCTGGAGCGACAGTTGAGACAGACAGGCAGGCAGGTGGATAGGAGAGACAGGTGGACAGGAGAGAGACAGGTGGATAGGAGAGACACGTAGACAGAAGAGAGACAGGTGGATAGGAGAGACAGGTGGATAGAAGAGACAGACAGGTGGACAGGAGAGACAGGTAGATAAAAGAGACAGACAGGTGGACAGGAGAGACATGTAGACAGAAGAGACAGACAGGTGGACAGGAGAGACAGGTAGATAGAAGAGACAGACAGGTGGACAGGAGAGACAGGTAGATAGAAGAGACAGACAGGTGGACAGGAGAGACATGTGGATAGAAGAGACAGACAGGTGGACAGGAGAGACAGGTAGATAGAAGAGACAGACAGGTGGACAGGAGAGACACGTAGACAGAAGAGAGACAGGTGGACAGGAGAGACAGGTGGACAGGAGAGACACGTAGACAGAAGAGAGACAGGTGGATAGGAGAGACAGGTGGACAGGAGAGAGACAGGTGGATAGGAGAGACACGTAGACAGAAGAGAGACAGGTGGATAGGAGAGACAGGTGGACAGGAGAGACACGTAGACAGAAGAGAGACAGGTGGATAGGAGAGACAGGTGGACAGGAGAGACACGTAGACAGAAGAGAGACAGGTGGATAGGAGAGACAGGTGGACAGGAGAGATATGTAGACAGAAGAGACAGGTGGACAGGAGAGACAGGTGGACAGGAGAGACATGTAGACAGGAGAGACATGTAGACAGAAGAGACAGACAGGTGGATAGGAGAGACAGGTGGACAGGAGAGACATGTAGACAGAAGAGACAGACAGGTGGACAGGAGAGACAGGTAGATAGGAGAGACAGACAGGTGGACAGGAGAGACATGTAGATAGAAGAGACAGACAGGTGGACAGGAGAGACATGTAGATAGAAGAGACAGACAGGTGGACAGGAGAGACATGTAGACAGAAGAGACAGACAGGTGGACAGGAGAGACATGTAGATAGAAGAGACAGACAGGTGGACAGGAGAGACAGGTAGATAGGAGAGACAGACAGGTGGACAGGAGAGACATGTAGACAGAAAAGACAGACAGGTGGACAGGAGAGACATGTAGATAAAAGAGACAGACAGGTGGACAGGAGAGACATGTAGACAGAAGAAACAGACAGGTGGACAGGAGAGACAGGTAGATAGAAGAGACAGACAGGTGGACAGGAGAGACAGGTAGATAGAAGAGACAGACAGGTGGACAGGAGAGACATGTAGACAGAAGAGACAGACAGGTGGACAGGAGAGACAGGTAGATAGAAGAGACAGACAGGTGGACAGGAGAGACATGTAGATAAAAGAGACAGACAGGTGGACAGGAGAGACATGTAGATAGAAGAGACAGACAGGTGGACAGGAGAGACAGGTAGATAGAAGAGACAGACAGGTGGACAGGAGAGACATGTAGATAGGAGAGACAGACAGGTGGACAGGAGAGACATGTAGATAGAAGAGACAGACAGGTGGACAGGAGAGACATGTAGATAAAAGAGACAGACAGGTGGACAGGAGAGACAGGTAGATAGAAGAGACAGACAGGTGGACAGGAGAGACATGTAGATAAAAGAGACAGACAGGTGGACAGGAGAGACATGTAGATAGAAGAGACAGACAGGTGGACAGGAGAGACAGGTAGATAGAAGAGACAGACAGGTGGACAGGAGAGACATGTAGATAGGAGAGACAGACAGGTGGACAGGAGAGACATGTAGATAGAAGAGACAGACAGGTGGACAGGAGAGACATGTAGATAAAAGAGACAGACAGGTGGACAGGAGAGACAGGTAGATAGAAGAGACAGACAGGTGGACAGGAGAGACATGTAGATAGAAGAGACAGACAGGTGGACAGGAGAGACATGTAGATAAAAGAGACAGACAGGTGGACAGGAGAGACATGTAGATAGGAGAGACAGACAGGTGGACAGGAGAGACATGTAGACAGAAGAGACAGACAGGTGGACAGGAGAGACATGTAGATAGAAGAGACAGACAGGTGGACAGGAGAGACATGTAGACAGAAGAGACAGACAGGTGGACAGGAGAGACAGGTGGACAGGAGAGACAGGTGGACAGAAGAGACAGACAGGTGGACAGAAGAGGCAGACAGGTGGACAGGAGAGACAGGTGGACAGAAGAGACAGACAGGTGGACAGAAGAGACAGACAGGTGGACAGAAGAGACAGACAGGTGGACAGGAGAGACAGGTGGACAGAAGAGACAGACAGGTGGACAGAAGAGGCAGACAGGTGGACAGGAGAGACATGTGGACAGAAGAGACAGACAGGTGGACAGGAGAGACAGGTGGACAGGAGAGACTTGTAGACAGAAGAGACAGACAGGTGGACAGGAGAGACATGTGGACAGAAGAGACAGACAGGTGGACAGGAGAGACAGGTGGACAGGAGAGACTTGTAGACAGAAGAGACAGACAGGTGGACAGAAGAGACAGACAGGTGGACAGGAGAGACAGGTGGACAGAAGAGACAGACATGTAGACAGAAGAGACAGACAGGTGAACAGGAGAGACAGGTGGACAGGCGAGACTTGTAGACAGAAGAGACAGACAGGTGGACAGAAGAGACAGACAGGTGGACAGGAGAGACAGACATGTAGACAGAAGAGGCAGACAGGTGGACAGGAGAGACAGACATGTGGGCAGGAGAGACAGGTGGACAGGAGAGACAGACATGTGGGCAGGAGAAACGGGTCGACAGAAGAGACAGACAGGTGGGCAGATGGATGGCAGAGACAGACAGCTGGATAGGAGAAACGGGTAGGTGGACAGGAGAAACAGACAGGAGATATAGGAAGGCAGGTAGATAGGAGAGACAGGTGGACAAGAGAAACAGACAGGTGGACAGAAGAAACAGACGGACCTAAGAGACAGACAAGTGGACAGGAGAAACAGGTGGACAGAAGAAACAGATGGGCAAAAGAGACAGACAGGTGGACAGGAGAAACATATAGACAGAAGAGACAGGTGGGCGGGAGAAACAGACGAGAAAGAGAGACAGACAGGTGGAAAAGAGAGACAGGTAAGCAGGAGAAACAGATGGACATAAGAGACAGACAGGTGGACAGGAGAGACAGTTGGGCAGGAGAAACAGATGAGAAAAAGAGACAGACAGGTAGAAGGGAGAGACGGACAGGTGGGCAGGAGAGACAGGTAGACAGGAGAGACAGACAGGTGGGCAGGAGAGACAGACAGGTAGACTGGAGAGACAGACAGGTGGACTGGAGAGACAGACAGGTGGACAGGAGAGACAGACAGGTAGACTGGAGAGACAGGTGGGCAGGGGAGACAGACAGGTAGACTGGAGAGACAGACGGGTGGACAGGAGAGACAGACAGGTAGACTGGAGAGACAGACAGGTGGACAGGAGAGACAGTTTCAGTTTCAGTAGCTCAAGGAGGCGTCACTGCGTTCGGACAAAACCATATACGCTACACCACATCTGCCAAGCAGATGCCTGACCAGCAGCGTAACCCAACGCGCTTAGTCAGGCCTTGGGAGGAGAGACAGACAGGTAGACTGAAGAGACAGGTGGGCAGGGGAGACAGCCAGGAGAGACAGACAAGTGGGCAGGAGAGACAGACAGGTAGACTGGAGAGACAGGTGGGCAGGGGAGACAGACAGGTAGACTGGTGAGACAGGTGGACAGGAGAGACAGACAGGTAGACTGGAGAGACAGACAGGAGAGACAGACAAGTGGGCAGGAGAGACAGACAGGTAGACTGGAGAGACAGACAGGTGGGCAGGAGAGACAGACAGGTGGAGACAGGAGAGACAGACAGGTGGAGACAGGAGAGACAGACAGGTGGACAGGAGAGACCTGTGGGCAGAAGAGACAGACAGGTAGACAGGAGAGACAGACAGGTGGGCAGAAGAGACAGACAGGTGGACAGGAGAGACAGACAGGTAGACAGGAGACAGACAGGTGAGCAGGAGAGACAGACAGGTGGACAGGAGAGACAGACAGGTGAGCAGAAGAGACAGGTGGACAGGAGAGACAGGTAGACAGGAGACAGACAGGTGGGCATGAGAGACAGACAGCTGAACAGGAGAGACAGACAGGTGAACAGGAGAAACAGGTGGACAGAAGAGACAGACAGGTAGACTGTAGAGACAGGTGGACAGGAGAGACAGGTAGACAGGAGACAGACGGGTAAGCAGGAGAGACAAGACAGGTGAGCAGGAGAGACAGACAGACAGATGGTTGGACCACTGAAGTGCATTAACAACTAGGAGATAGCTCAAAAGCAGTGCTGATAGGAGACAGCTCAAAAGCAGTGCTGATAGGAGACAGCTCAAAAGCAGTGCTGATAAGAAAATGCGGGAGAGAGAGGATGTCATTTCGCCATGTTGGATGGTTCTTCCGGCACGGAAGCAATATGTCTGTAGTTCTGCGTTCATTACATACATTCATTGTATTGTGTAAACAAAGTGAGTCTATGTTTTAACCTGGTATTCGGTTGTCTGTGTGTGTGTGTCTGTGTGTGTGTGTGTCCGTGGTAAACTTTAACATTGACATTTTCTCTGCAGATACTTTGTCAGTTGACACCCAATTAGGCATAAAAATAGGAAAAATTCAGTTCTTTCCAGTCATCTTGTTTAAAACAATATTGCACCTCTGGGATGGGCACAAAAAAATATTTTAAAAAAAGAAGCCAAATTATATGCAAACTGCATTTACTGTTATATTTATATTTTTTATATTCTCTAAACTTGGCACTTTGATCTGATATTCTGACACAACAAGAGCAGTCATTATTATCATTTTTTGTTCAAACAGGAACTTCTTTTGCTAAGCATGGAAGTTTTATTTATTTTGCAAACGTTTTGGTGCAGATAGTAAAAAAGGGAAATTACTCTGTAATTAATGCTAGGGGACTTAATTTGCTTTCAACTGATCTGTCTCATCTTAAACATTACATTTTGAAATTATACTCAATACATAAAAAGCTTGTGTGTTTTACTTTGTGTACAGGGCTTTCACTATGTTCATTCGCCCAAGTGGTCTTTTTCAGAAAATACTAAAATCAGTATGACGAGTGGACTTTACAGATCTGTTGGCTGAGCCCTGAAGGTCATGGGCAAAAATCAGTTGCGTACACATATATATACACATTCAAAGCGCGTGCTCATATTCTTCGCGAACGCGAACGACGCCATTTTGTTTCAAGTTGTTGACCTGCCCGTTCAATCCTATATTCAATGGACAATACACGGTAACATGTGATGGAAAGTTGGAGAAGGAGACCGTTAAATATTTATTCAGAGAAAGATTTGTGAACGCCTCATCACTTACTGGATTATACCCCAAACTGCCAGAAAAATATCCACAGAATCAGTCGGAATTCACAGTTAAAAATTGTAAACCATGCGAGTTAATACCCTTGAACTGATCACGATGAAACGAAAAAATTTCCAGTCTTGACTTTTCTCAAAATGAAGTCCTTTTCACTTCTTACGACGTTTAGAAGTACTTGTACTTGGCTCTACATGTTATTAGTTTAACAAAATACTAAATGTTCATATCAACGTTTAAAACTATAAAACTAGAATGAACATAAAAGAGAAATTGAATCCACCGTGTCGTACATCATTCCCGGCGGGTGTAACTAACCTTGTACATCTATCTAGATCTAGAGAAAACGGCTAAATGTTGCAGTGACATTGCGGCGATAGCCACGTCTCCTTTACCGCGGACTTAAAATTTTTTTTTTTTAATTTTATTTATTTTTATTTATTTATTTTATTTTATTTTATTTTATTTTATTTTATTTATTTATTTTTTTATTAATTTTTTTTATTATTATTATTATTATTATTTTATTTTATTTTTTTTTTTTTTTAATTGCCCTTAGAGATTTTTTGAATGCCTAAGATACACCAGAATAATATGATTTAAACAGCGTTCTCACTGCGAATACCGCAATTGATTTATCGCCCTTTAAAAAAATTATGTTCAAATATTAAATTTTAGAACGTCAATTAAGGAGCCACGATAGTGTAATGGGTAAGACAGTTTCTTCTCACTCGAACACACGGGGTTCGAATCTGGTTAGGACTTTTTTTTTTCTTTCCTTTTTTTTATTATATAAACCCGAAGCTTTATAATAAATACAGAACACATTTTAACGATTAGATTTTTTTTTAAGTGTGTCACAAGTGAGTCTTGAAGGCCTTGCCTCTCTTGTTCACACCATATATACATTTTTCACATGATCCCTTCGTCTGAATTACATGCTTTATGGTTTGCATATTTTTTTCCAGTTGAGTCACACAGGTAACGGGTTTGTTTTTTTTTCTTTCTCTGAAGCCTTTCTTTGTCGTAGACATCCGATCTGTTTCTAAAGAAAATGGTTTTCTTTTGTTGTCCTTTACGTGCGCAACATACGAACAACATACCCCCCTCTCCCCTCACACACACACACACACACACACACACACCCTCCTCTCTCTATCTCTGCATTTTCTTCTTCCTCTGGTTTCTCCTTGCCCACCCTACCTACACCTTTGTCCAGCAATGAAAGGACGTCGCTCAGGTGGCAATGCCAGACTGACACTCCATGTGCACATGCCTGGAGAGGCGAAATACTTCATGATGTCAAGTGTACGGTATTGTACTTCGCTGTCGTCCCTAC
>NC_134876.1:17568768-17586268 GCF_041734735.1 Babylonia areolata | reverse complement strand
GTTCGGAAGGTCAAAAATGTATTCACCTTAATTAAAGCGTGGCTGGACGCGTAAGATATTAGATGTTTGTTGATTCAATCAGCGAAAAAAAAAAAAGGGGGCAGTTTTAAAAAAAATGGTAACTTACGATGGTTTTGCTTTTCTTCGAATAACGTTACCAAGTTATGCCCCCCCCCCCTCCCTCTCAACCCTCTTCCACCCTGGCCCTCCCCTCCTTCACTCAGTTCACCAGCCAGTCTCCCCTGTTGGGACGGAAAGGGAAAAAGACATTGCAGATTCGTCGCAGTCATTAGTGGAAAGAAAATGCCATCGACATATCTGGCTCATTTCTGAGAAAAGCAGCTACACACACACACACACACACACACACACGCGCGCGCACACACACGCACACACACACACACACATATATATATATATACATATATATATATATATATACATACACGTGACCACAGTTCACCAACCGACTCAACTGCTCGAACCACTTTTCCACGCTGTCCGCTGAAAAACACGTTGTTTATTGACGCTGTTGGTGGTGGGAAGCGCAGAGGCGTATAAACAAATACAGGTCAGTTGTTGGCAGACGAACCCCGTGGAGATATCTAAGGGGCTGATTTCTTAGAAAAATCCCCACCCCCCACCCCCCGACACACACACACACACACACGTCTTGAAGTGGAGGACCTGTTGGCAAAAATGCCCCGTAAGGTCAAGCTGCTCAGGACTTGGGTCATGGACACACACACACACACATCTCCATTCTTAACTCTTAGTCAGACTGCACCATCGTTAGCCATGCTGTCCCTGATTCTTTTATCATCAAATTACGAAGTTTGATTTTTAACAACAAAAGCGTGCATGTGTCGGTAAGGAAAGGACAAGAACTTTCTTTAAAAACCATTATGAATAATAGAAGCAACAGTAGCACCAGCTACTGATAGTAGCAGCACATGAAAAAAAAAAAAGAAAAAAAAAAAGAAAGTATATTTTGACGACGATGAAACAAAACAAAGGCTCTGAAAAAGTATCAGTATCAGTATCTCAATGAGGCGTCACTGCGTTCGGACAAATCCATATACGCTACACCACATCTGCTAAGCAGATGCCTGAGCAGCAGTGAATCCAACGCGCATAATCAGGCCTTGAGAAAAAAAAAGGTAACTTTTTTTTTTAAAGAAGAAGAAGAAAAAAAAAAAGGATAGGGGATGTGGGAAAGAAAGTCTATTCATTTTTCTAGATCGTGAACAAATCTTCGGTGAAGAGGGATTAGTGGACTATCAAAGCGTGGTGAATTCGAGCAAGTTGTTGCATGATAATTCGGTGTGGGTTTTTTCCGCCGTTAGTGTGTAAGTAGATTCATCAGAACTATCAGTCCTTCCATTCTACCTCTCTCTCTCTCTTTGTATCTCTGTCTCTCTGTCTCAGTGTGTCTGTCTGTCTGTCTATGTCTCTGTGTGTGTGTGTGTGTGTGTGTGTGTGTGTGAGAGAGAGAGAGAGAGAAACAAGACAAGACAAATTCTTTATTATCGAGGATAATAGATAAGCACTGGCGCGCTTTTTTTCATCTAGTCCCCGCCCTGAAATACACACACACACACACACACACACACACACACACACACACACACACACACACACACACTCAAACACACACACGCGCGCACGCACACATATGCATATTTTTTTGTTCAAAGTTATTTAAATATTTATTTATTTGTTTTGTTTGTGGTTTTATTTTTGAGAGAGAGAGAGAGATTTTATAGTTTTATTGTTGAGAGAGAGAGAGAGATTTTATTGTTCAGATTGTCTAGAGGTAATATGGTGTAGCATATACGGACCAGTCTGCACATTGAATTTTTGACGCCTCCTTCAAATTTAACCTGTTGATGCTATACGCTTCCAAGGCACGTCTCTTCCAGAAATGTCCTGAAGGCAAGACTTTCGAAAGGTTACTGAGTATATAGTGATACGGATGTGGGTGACGTTTGACATTGTTGCTCATAGTCCAGCCGACCCGCACATGGCTTTTTATCATGTTTGCCTTACATAATAATTTTTTTTTTTTTAAAGAAAGGAAAAACAAAAGAAGAAACAAGAGAGGCAAGGCCTTCAAGACTCACTTGTGATACACTTTAAAAAAAAGAAGAAGCTTTTTATGTATTGAGTATAATTTCAAAATGTAATGTTTAAGATGAGAAAAATCAGTTTAAAGCAAATTAAGTCCCCTAGCATTAATTACAGAGTAATTTCCCTTTTTTTACTATCTGCATCAAAACGTTTGCAAAATAAATAAAACTTCCATGCTTAGCAAAAGAAGTTCCTGTTTGAACCAAAAAATGATAATAATGACTGCTCTTGTTGTTGGGTCAGAATATCAGATCAAAGTGCCAAGTTTAGAGAATACAAAAAATATAAATATAACAGTAAATGCAGTTTGCATATAATTAGGCTTCATTTTTGACTCACTTGTGTAAACAAAGTGAGTCTATGTTTTAACCCGGTGTTCGGTTGTCTGTGTGTGTGTGTGTGTGTGTCTGTGTGTCTGTGTGTCTGTGTGCCCGTGGTAAACTTTTTAACATTGACATTTTCTCTGCAACTACTTTGTCAGTTGACACCAAATTTGGCATAAAAATAGGAAAAATTCAGTTCTTTCCAGTCATCTTGTTTAAAACAATATTGCGCTTCTGGGATGGGCACAAAAAAAATAAAGAATGAAGCCTAATTATATGCAAACTGCATTTACTGTTATATTTATATTTTTTGTATTCTCTAAACTTGGCACTTTGATCTGATATTCTGACCCAACAGCTAGAGCAGTCATTATTATCATTTTTGGCTCAAACAGGAACTTCTTTTGCTAAGCATGGAAGCTTTATTTATTTTGCAAACGTTTTGGTTCAGATAGAAAAAAAGGGAAATTACTATGTAATGCTAGTGGAGTTAATTTGCTTTAAACTGATCTTTCTCATCTTAAACATTACATTTTAAAACAAGAGAGGCAAGGCCTTCAAGACTCACTTGTGAGGCACTTTAAAAAAAAAATGCAAGCTTTTTATGTATTGAGTATAATTTCAAAATGTAATGTTTAAGATGAGAAAGATCAGTTTAAAGCAAACTAAGTTCCCCAGCAGAGTAATTTCCCTTGTTTTACTGCCGACACCAAAACGTTTGCAATAAATAAAACTTCCACGCTTAGCAAAAGAAGTTCCTGTTTGAACAAAAAATGACAATAATGACAGATCTTTTGTTGGGTCGAATATCAGATCAAAGTGCCAAGTTTAGAGAATACAAAAAATATAAATATAACAGTAAATGCATTATACTCAATACATAAAAAGCTTGGATTTTTTTAAAAGTGTATCACAAGTGAATCGTGAAGGCCTTGCCTTTCTTGTTTAATTTTTTGTGCTCATCCCAGAGGTGCAATATTGTTTTAAACACGATGACTGGAAAAAACTGAATTTTTCCTATTTTTATGCCTAATTTGGTGTCAACTGGCAAAGTATTTGCAGAGAAAATGTCAATGTTAAAGTTTACCACAGACACATACACACACACACAACCGAACACCGGGTTAAAACATAGACTCACTTTGTTTACACAGGTGAGTCAAAAAAGTCACCAACCACGTTAAATGCAAAAGTTGCAAAAAAGAACACAGTTTATAACATCCTGTCAACCATTAATGTCCTTACGACAAAATATTTAGTCAAGGCTTTGCACGGATGTAGGTGTGTTTCTCTGTGCACCCGTGCGGATTTCTGAGGAAAGCAAAGGTGCGGTTGTTGGTGCCAGTGCAGTGTCGGGTGACAGAATGTGGAACGGACCACCATTCTCAAGCTGTACCCGGAAATGACCACCACATGAGCGTCGTGTGTTTCATGACTTGCATGCAACGAAGATTACCTGGAAATAATTGCCCTGGACCTGCAGGTGTTAAGGGAAACGAGCGGGCTGACAGACTTGTTATAAGCGCGACAACAACAACAACAACAACAACAAGCGATCTACATCTTGGAAGATCTGAAGTCTCACGTAAAAAAGAAAAAAAAAGAAAAGAAAAGAAATTAATAAAAGAGTATCTTAAAAACCAGGTATACGGTCATCACATCAATGATCGCCTCAAAGAAAGAAAACGACAGAAAAGAGGAAACAGCCGCAGGTCTAACATAAAAGGGTGAGCTTAGTTCAGTTCAGTTCAGTTGCTCAAGGAGGCGTCACTGCGTTCGGACAAATCCATATACGCTACACCACACCTGCCAAGCAGACACCTGACCAGCAGCGTAACCCAACGCGCTTAGTCAGGCCGTGAGAGAAAGGGGGTGAAAAAAAAAGTAAGCAGACAAGAATCAGTACTAATAAGACCGGTACTGGTATGATCACAAAGATAAGACAAAAGATAGGGAAGGGGAAAATAAAGGATATTCTGGTCACCTTTCACGATGTGTTTCCTGGTGTCAGGGCAGAAGGGTTGTTGAGAAATGTTGGTGAACTGGACAGAACTGGGAAAGAATGAGGATGTACATGCGTGGAGGTGCAGGAGGAATGCGATGGAGATGGTGGGGGTGAGGGGGGGAGGAAGGGGAGCAGGGAGTGTACGTAATGAATAGCTCCCAGTCTGGGCCTTCTTAGAAATCTAGTTGGTTTTGTGTTTTCATGTCGCTTCCGCCCCCCCCCCCCCCCGCCCCCTTCTCTCTCTATGGGACCAGGATACGGTGACATCTACCCGCAATGAAGAGAGGAGGATTTGGGGCCCCTCGGTGTATAGACACCTACCCGGTAATCTCAGACATTTGAAACTTTCACCAAGGCTTGAGAGGAGTGCAGGGTATGTAACGAACAGACACACACACAAAAAACACCTGCGGATCTTAAACCCCCACCCTCTCCCCCACACCACGCACACACATCTCCACACGCCAACCATTTTTGTACCCCCCCTCCCTCCTCCCCCCTGGCGCTTTTCGGAACGATCGTGCTCAAGGAACCGTTAGAAGCAGGATTTCCTGTTAGTCTTTCGTTCACCATCCCTCTTTCTTTTCTTTTCTTTCTTTCCTCCTCCTCCTCCTCCTCCACCTCTCTCAGCTCCTTGGTTCTTCTTTCTGTGGTGTTCTTTTGAGTCTTGCCCAGTGAAATGGTTCAGTTCGAGCAGTTCGTTTAAACAAGGATATCAGGGGTTGAGAGGGAACTTCAGCGTTAGCTTTGAGCAAGCTTGCTGCCAGCGTGATTTGGTTGCGTGGAAGTCTGTGACGCTCGGAGCTTTTGAGTGAATTGTCGTATTGTCGTGTGATTTTTTTTTGATTTTTATTTTTATTTATTTTTATTTTTGTATTTCTCTTGTGGGAGGTGGTTCATATTTTTTTCTGTTTTGAGACAGGGGAAGGGCAGAAAGGTATTGATAGTGCTTGAACAGCTCTGGGGATGGGTGTATGTGTTGAGGGGTGGGGAGAGGGGGTGTGGGGTGGGGGTGGGAGGGTTCTGAGTGCGGAGCTTATATATTCAAAGAATATGAATTCAATTCTCGGGCAACCCCCATCCTTCCCTCATCATCACGCACGCATACACAAGCACGCACGCACGTATACACGTATGCACACACACACACACACACACACACACACACACACACACATACACGCACGCACACACACAAACACACACACACACACATACACACGTACACATACACGCTCGCTCTCTCTCTCTTTCTCTATCTCCCTCTGTCTCTCTTTCTCTCTCTCTCTGTCTGTCTGTCTCTCCCTCCCTCCCCCCGCGCACCTGTCTCTCTTTCTGTCTCTGTCTGTCTGTCTGTCACTCCCTCCCTCCCCCCGCGCACCCCTCTCTCTTTCTCTTTTTTTTGTTTGTTGTTGCTTATGTCATCTAGAAACGAGATTGTTTTACGTAATGTTGCGTTCTACATTTACTACGCCATGAAAAGATTACGTACGGCTGTAGCTTAAATCATGGTACCAATATGAATTTTTATGACAATAATTATGTTAAGAACAAATACTGGACACTGTGTTATCGTAATTTTGGTTGGTTGTTTTGTATGTGATTTCCTCATTAGTTAAGGGCTTAGGTCAAAATCTCAATAAACATTTCGCATTCCCATTCCCTCTCTCTCTCTCTCTCTCTCTCTCTCACTCTCTCTCTCATGTGAATAGATACATAGAAATGAAAATAAAACGAAATGAAAAAGAATCTGAGTGTTGACAATCTCCGAGTCCACTGTTGTGTTTTCGTCTCGTCGGTGTGGGAGACACGCAGGTTCACCGCTCCTCCCCCTTCGCCTTCACCTCCCTCCCTCCCACGCCCCTCCCGTATCAGTTTCTTGGGGTTGTCAAAAGATTATAAGTTTGGTAATCCATTGCGAATGACCCCCCCCCCCTCCCCTCTCCCTTCTACCCCCCCCCCCCAAAAAAAAAAGAAAAGAAAAGTAAAACAACCCCCCCTCCCCCCCCGCACCCCCCCCCCCAAAAAAAAACAAAAAAAAAACAAAAAAAAAACTCAAAGCGAACGAAGAACGGGTGAGGGTACATAAAGGCGGGGTGTGGAGAAAAAAACAAAAACAAGTGAGTCTTGAAGGCCTTGCCTCTCTTGTTTCAAAATGTAATGTTTAAGATGAGAAAGATCAGTTTAAAGCAAATTAACTCCACTAGCATTACATAGTAATTTCCCTTTTTTTCTATCTGAACCAAAACGTTTGCAAAATAAATAAAGCTTCCATGCTTAGCAAAAGAAGTTCCTGTTTGAGCCAAAAATGATAATAATGACTGCTCTAGCTGTTGGGTCAGAATATCAGATCAAAGTGCCAAGTTTAGAGAATACAAAAAATATAAATATAACAGTGAATGCAGTTTGCATATAATTAGGCTTCATTTTTTTTTTTTTTTGTGCCCATTCCAGAGGTGCAATATTGTTTTAAACAAGATGACTTCGAAAAAACTGAATTTTTCCTATTTTTATGCCTAATTTGGTGTCAACTGACAAAGTATTTGCAGAGAAAATGTCAATGTTAAAGTTTACCACGGACACACAGACACACACACACACACACACACACACACACACACACCCACACACACACAAACACACACACACACACACACACAACCGAACACCGGGTTAAAACATAGACTCACTTTGTTTACACAGGTGAGTCAAAAAAGTCACCAACCACGTTAAACGCAAAAGTTGCGAAAAAGAACACAGTTTATAACATCCTGTCAACCATTAATGTCCTTACGACAAAATATTTAGTCAAGGCTTTGCACGGATGTAGGTGTGTTTCTCTGTACACCCGTGCGGATTTCTGAGGAAAGCGAAGGTGCGGTTGTTGGTGCCAGCGCAGTGTCAGGTGACAGAATGTGGAACGGACCACCGTTCTCAAGCTGTACCCGGAAATGACCACCACATGAGCGTCGTGTGTTTCATGACTTGCATGCAACGAAGATTACCTGGAAATAATTGCCCTGGACCTGCAGGTGTTAAGGGAAACGAGCGGGCTGACAGACTTGTTATAAGCGCGACAACAACAACAACAACAACAAGAAGCGATCTACATCTTGGAAGATCTGAAGTCTCACGTAAAAAAGAAAAATAAATAAATAAATAAATAAATAAATAAATAAAAGAGTATCTTAAAAACCAGGTATACGGTCATCACATCAATGATCGCCTCAAAGAAAGAAAACGACAGAGAAGAGGAAACAGCCGCAGGTCTAACATAAAAGGGTGAGCTTAGTTCAGTTCAGTTCAGTTCAGTTGCTCAAGGAGGCGTCACTGCGTTCGGACAAATCCATATACGCTACACCACACCTGCCAAGCAGACACCTGACCAGCAGCGTAACCCAACGCGCTTAGTCAGGCCGTGAGAGAAAGGGAGTGAAAAAGAAGTAAGCAGACAAGAATCAGTACTAATAAGACCAGTACTGGTATGATCACAAAGATAAGACAAAAGAAAGGGAAGGGGAAAATAAAGGATATTCTGGTCACCTTTCACGGTGTGTTTCCTGGTGTCAGGGCAGAAGGGTTGTTGAGAAATGTTGGTGAACTGGACAGAACTGGGAAAGAATGAGGATGTACATGCGTGGAGGTGCAGGAGGAATGCGATGGAGATGGTGGGGGTGAGGGGAGGAGGGGGGGGGGAGGAAGGGGAGCAGGGAGTGTACGTAATGAATAGCTCCCAGTCTGGGCCTTCTTAGAAATCTAGTTGGTTTTGTGTTTTCATGTCGCTTCCGCCCCCCCCCAACCCCCCCCGCCCCCTTCTCTCTCTATGGGACCAGGATACGGTGACATCTACCCGCAATGAAGAGAGGAGGATTTGGGGCCCCTCGGTGTATAGACACCTACCCGGCAATCTCAGACATTTGAAGCTTTCACCAAGGCTTGAGAGGAGTGCAGGGTATGTAAAGAACACCAAAACAAACTGCGGATCGTAAACCCCCACCCTCTCCCCCACACCACGCACACACATCTCCACACACCAACAATTTTTGTACCCCCCCCACCCCCACCCCCCTGGCGCTTTTCAGAACGATCGTGCTCAAGGAACCGTTAGAAGCAGGATTTCCTGTTAGTCTTTAGTTCACCATCCCTCTTTCTTTTCTTTTCTTTCTTTCCTCCTCCTCCTCCTCCACCTCTCTCAGCTCCTTGATTCTTCTTTCTGTGGTGTTCTTGCCCAAGTGAAATGGTTCAGTTCGAGCAGTTCGTTTAAACAAGGATATCAGGGGGTGAGAGGGAACTTCAGCGTTAGTTTTGAGCAAGCTTGCTGCCAGCGTGATTTGGTTGCGTGAAGTCTGTGACGCTCGGAGCTTTTGAGTGAATTGTCGTATTGTCGTGTGATTTTTTTGTTTTTATTTTTTGATTTATTTTTTTATTTTTGTATTTCTCTTGTGGGGGAGGTGGTTCATATTTTTTTCTGTTTTGAGACAGGGGAAGGGCAGAAAGGTATTGTAGTGCTTGAACAGCTCTGGGGATGGGTGTATTATGTGTTGAGGGGTAGGGAGAGGGGGTGTGGGATGGGCGGGGGGGGGTCTGAGTGCGGGGCTTATATATTCAAAGAATATGAATTCAATTCTCGGGCAACCCCCATCCTTCCCTCATCATCACGCACGCATACACAAGCACGCACGCACGTATACACGTATGCACACACACACACACACACACACATACACGCACGCACGCACACACACACACACACACACACACACACGCGTACACATACACGTTCTCTCTCTCTCTAGCTTTCTTTCTCTCTCTCCCTCTGTCTCTCTTTCTATCTCTGCCTGTCTGTCTCTGTCTCTCCCTCCCTCCACCCGCGCCCCCGCCCTCTCTCGCTCTCTCTCTTTCTCTCTCACTCTCTCTCTCATGTAAATAGATACATAGAAATGAAAATAAAATGAAATGAAAAAGAATCTGAGTGTTGACAATCTCCGAGTCCACTGTTGTGTTTTCGTCTCGTCGGTGTGGGAGACACGCAGGTTCACCGCTCCTCCCCCTTCGCCTTCACCTCCCTCCCCCCCACACCCCCCCCCCCTCCCGTATCAGTTTCTTGGGGTTGTCAAAAGATTATAAGTTTGGTAATCCATTGCGAACGCCCCCCCCCCCCCCCCCACCTCCCCTCTCCCTTCTACCACCCCCCCCCCCCAAAAAAAAAAGAAAGAAAAACAACCCCCCACCCCCCCCCCCCCCCACCCCCCAAAAACAAACAAAAAACAAACAAAAACCAACAACAACAACAACAAAAAAACACACAAAAAAAACAAAAAACAAAAACCCAAAGCGAACGAAGAACGGGTGAGGGTACATAAAGGCGGGGTGTGGAGAAAAAAACAAAAAAAAACAAAAAAAAAACAACAACAACAAAGGTCACCTTGATCAGTGCTCACGTGACACTGCGGTACTGAGAGCGGAATGTTCCAACTTCCTTGTCTGATAAAAGAAACTAAAAAAAAATTTTAAAAAAAGACACCCAGGGTTGTTGTCCCTGTTGGACAGATCGCCAGTCCCCCAGAGAGACAGAGAGAGAGAGAGAGAGAGAGACGGGTTCATGTTCTGAAGGCGATTGGTATCGAATTAGCCCGGGCACTCAGGTTCTATTTTAGTGTCCTGAACTCTTGGAATTTTATATAAATGAATAGATAAACAAATAAATAAATAAATGAATAAGTAGATAAGTACATTTAATTAATGATAAACAAACAAACAAATAAATAGATAAATAGATATCAAGCAGGCAAGCAAGTAAGTGAGCAAATAGATAAACAAATAAATAAATAAATAAATAATTCTCGAGTTTTATCATACAGGCTTGTGAGACATGGCGTGCAGCGTTGTCAGTAGTATCACTGTAGACGTCCACATTAATCCAGAATATGTTCGTAAATGCACATGCCCGTCGAATTGATCGGCTTCAAAATAAGAAACATACAGATAACGAATGGAGTGCCTTAATTATGTCGAGGCTGCTTGAATTCATTTGAAAGATTTGTTTAAAAGTGTGTGAGCAAGGGGCTTCGTAACAATACACTGTATATATGCCATGCAGTAGGCGGTAAAATGACGTCTGGGTTGCTTTTCTTTCTGTCTAAACACTGTCTGAAAGATTGCTCACGTGAAAAGTAGCAGAACGTATTTCTTTTGATGTGAAAATTCACGATACACACGGGTAGAGTTTTTTTTACAAGGCAAGGCAAGTTTATTTCGTGTGCCCCCTGAGGGCATTGAAACGTTACGTACGTTCATCTTTTACACTTATCCTATAAAATATAAAAAAGAGTGATGTAAAAAAATAAGTAGGCTCATTCGTCCAGTCACTTAATGTACACATTTACAAGTACTATTTCACTCATAATACACACAAACAAAAAAGATTTAAAAAAATAAAAAGCGTATCAATAGACAAAACATTAATGAAAAGAGCTACGTATAGCAGAAACCAAGGATTTAAGTTTAACAGGTTTTTTTCTCTCTTTTTTTTTCTTCAGAAAACAGTATGTAGAATTTAATGCAGTTCGGGCGGATACTCTAAAATATTTTGATACAGATTCGTAGAATGGCTTACGATGTTCACGAAAACGACTCATGAACATGAACATCATAAATGGAGCATGGACGTTTTGAATCAAGTGTATCTATTCCGTCACAGCATTCCACCAGTCGCTTGTGTCGAAATGTCTATGGTCTCTATAAAGTCGAACATCTGTACCTCTCTCTCTCTCTCTCTCTCTCTCTCTCTGTGTGTGGACACATTCGTGCGAATAGATGTGCTTTTGAACACGCAGGATCTACGCGGGAGGAAACCGTATTATGTTGAAAAGAAAGCTATATAACAAAAAATCAGCTGAAAGCTGAAAAGGAAGTGTTCAGCTGGAAGAGCAAATTTGTTGTCCTTCTGCCACAACTCCACCCCCTCAGTTTCAACTGCAGGAATTGCGATGCATAAATAGCAGAACGTTTGCGGACTTCACCTTTGGAGACGAAAGAATGGCTATGTGTCGACTGACACACAAACACACACGCATACTTACGGATACAGGCGCGCGGGCACACACACAAATACAGGCGCGCACGCGCACACAAATACAAGCGCATACGCACGCACGCACGCACACACACACACACACACACACACACACACACACACACACACACACACACACACACACACACACGCTCGGACACAGGTGCACACGCACACACACATGCAAACCCAGATCTTCCTCTTCTCATCTAACGCACGCAGCCAGTCACGCACATGACTCGGGTGAACACTCAGTGTGTGCGTGCAAGGAATATTTGTGTGTGTGTGCGCGCGCGTTTGTGTGTTTGTGTGTGTGTGTGTGTGTGTTGTTGTTGTTGTTGTTGTTGTTGTCAAACTGACCCGACAACAACTGTGCTGCGTCATAACACGTGGGTATACTACCACTGGCCTCAGTAAATACACACAAAAAAATTAATGGTTGTTGCAGGTACACGTGCACCGTGATCAGATCGAAAAAAAAAAAGAAAAAAAGAAAAAAGAAAAAAAAAGAAAAGAAAATGCTTTTGACAAATTAATGATTCAGTCAGATATTTTCAACATAGCTGTGGCCTTTCATTGGGGAGGGGGGGGGGAGGGAAGCAAAATGAAAACAAAACTTGAAGTACATGCGCTCTTAATAAGAAAACACCTGTAGTTATGAGTGGTGCACATTACATTGGTTACCAGCACCCGTTGTTTTGCCGAAAATTGAGCATCCTTCACCGTCATGTCCCCACGAAGAAGACTGTGCGAGTTCCCATGTGGTTCTTAACTGTTTGTGAACTCTGTATCACCATGGGTCCTCTTTTGTCGGTCACACTGCTTGCCGCTGACACAGAACGGGGAGCGCTGGCGGGGTATCCGGGTCAGTGGTTGACGATCCATTTCCACTTTGTGCTTTTGGTCTTGTATTCAGAAGAATATTTTTATTGACTATAGAATTCTCGGGGTATACGCTTCTGAGAACATGCAAGAGTAATGACTTTTTTTGTGTGTACGGATGTGCGTCTTTTTTTTACGTGTGTGTGTGTCTGTCTGTGCGTGTGTGTGTGTGTGTGTGTGTGTGTTCATTTATTTATTTACTTATTCATTTATTTATTTTTGTGAGAGAGGCAGACAGACATAGACTTTGACACTTCGACGTTTTACTGTCATGGGCTGAACAGTCCTCGTGGCAGGAGGGGGTTACAAATATAACATAAAATTGTTGACAATATCTGTCAGCTCGACCTTCTCCAATGAGCATATTCATTTTTTTCAACTGCTTCTTCTTCTTCTCCCTGAATTTTTCTGAAGAGTCATTGCAGCCCGCACAATAGAGCTATTCACCAGGTTCCTCCAGGTCTGTTGGGTTGGTTTAAATAATCTTTAATTATTCAACAATACACATGATTACAATGCAATGAATGACAAAAGGGCATCAACAAGCTTAAAGCTAATACTGTGCTCACAACGTTGCACTTCAATTTTATCATGACGGCTGATGAACCATATTATGACTTGTATCAAATAACATTCATAAACAGTAAGTAATGAAATAATGAAATAAAACAAATAAGCAAACAGTACATAATATAGTAAAATAATGCTGATATCAATATTAACATGCGATTAAATTTATTGTCACCAAAGTAATTGGCTTGTTGGGTGGTTGTGTGTCAAAGCCTGGACATCTGCAAATGGTTTTCCTGTCCATTCTGCAGTGTTGTCACTACGTCGTGTTTTTTCTTTCATCCCCTTTGTCTCCCTCCCTCAACAGTTCCTGAGAGGATTGTTTTAAGAAGGCCACTGTATCTAGTTCTGTGGCCATACCATCGTAGCTTTCTTTGCTGAGCTCATGCCATCTGTTCTTCGTGATGTACAGTGTGCTGCTCAATGGTTTGACGCACGCGTTCATTTGTGATGTAATTAGAGTATCAGATGTTCAGTATTTTGCAACAACAACAACAAAAAAACAACAACAAAAAAAAACCGCATTTCCATGGCTTGAATTTTTTCTTTCCAGATGCGCCGTGAGGGTCAATGTCTAGCATGTATACAGGGAACTGGAGTATATCAGTGCATGTAGGAGTATGATCTTGTGGTGAGATGTTGCTGTCCTTCCATGCTGTCCTATTGACGGGTGCAATAGCCGAATGGTTAAAGCGCTGGACTTTCAATCTGAGGGTCCTGGGTTCGAATCTCGGTGCACCTGGTGGGTAAAGGGTGGAGATTTTTCCGATCTCCCAGGTCAACATATGTGCAGACCTGCTAGTGCCTGAACCCCCTTCGTGTGTATGCGCACGCAGAAGATCAAATACGCACGTTAAAGATCCTGTAATCCATGTCAGCGTTGGGTGGGTTATGGAAACCCGAAAACGGAGTATGGCTGCCTACATGGCGGGGTAAATAAAAAAAAAACAAACGGTCATACACGTAAAATGTTACATGTCTGTCTGTGTATGTGTGTGCGTCTGAAATCTGATTGAATGACACAGGAAACGAATGATGAGCGCCCAGTGGCAGCCGTCAGTCGGCTCTACCCAGGTAGGCAGCCTGTGGTGCAAATGTCCCCGTGTATGTAAAACGCTTAGAGCTTGGTCTCTGACCGAGGACAGGCGCTATGGAAGTATCCACATCAATCAATCAATCATAATGTTATATACTTCAGCGTGGATTGTGCTGACGTTGTCTTTCCGTACGAGGGTTTCTGGTTTGGATGATTCGTTGCTGATGATGTATTCCAGGTAAGGTAACTGTTGAACAACTCCTGGTTTCTGTCCCCGGACAGATATATCGGCAGGGATAGTGGTGTTGTGGCGGGCTATCAACTTGATCTTTTCGGCGCTGATTCCCACGCCATGTCTTGTCGATGTTTCTCACCCAGTTTTCTAACAAGCTGGGCGAGTTCTTGCTCATCAAACACAAACAGCTTAGCCGCATTCTTTCACGTTTTTTTCTCCAAACAATGTCACTTTGAAAAGTACTTTTCTCATCTCTCTCTCTCTCTCTCTCTCTCGACGTGATTTGTGCAGAGCTGTCAGCCAAGTAACCATTGATAACATCGTTTTCCTGCACGGTGTCAGTGTCGAATCTTCAAACGTATTATAAATAAGTGTGTGTGTGTGTGTGTGTGTGTGTGTGTGTGTGTGTGTGTGTGTGTGTGCGTGCGTGCGTGCGTGTGTGCATGTGTGTTTGTGCGCGCGTTCGCCTGTGTGTGTGTGTGTGTGTGTGTGTGTGTATGCGCGCGCGCGTTCGTCTGTGTGTGTGTGTGTGTGTACGTGCGTACGTGTGAAATAGTGTGTTTGTGTGAGCACTCATGCGTGCATGTGTGGGCAGAAAGTAGGCCATGGTGCCAAGGCCTGTCACTGCACACCTCCGTCTTCTGACGCTGTACTCAGTGCCAGAGTGTGGCACGCCGCCCCATACTGCTTGCACAGTACGTGTGAACAGCATAGCATGTATATGTGTGTCTGTTTGTCTGTCTGTGGTAAGCTAGTCTACTTTCTGGACACCATTCCCCATAGACAACATGGCATGGTGTACTGTACTGCTGGACGCATCAACAAACGTGACCCACTCTGTGTGTGTGTGTGTGTGTGTGTGTCTGTGTGTGTGTGTGTGTGGCTGTCTGTCTGTGTGTATGTGGTGTTAGTGTATGTCTGTGTGTGCGTGCCTGTATGTGTCTGTATGTCTGTGTCTGTCAATTTGGGCTTGAGTGTATGTGTGAGAGAGAGGCCCATGTCTTTTAGCAGCAGGATTAGGATTTCTAACCACCAAGGAGGTTGAGGCAATAGCAGGTCTGCACATACGCTTATTGGGAGATCGGGGAACATACATCAACCTTTAAAGCGACAGACTGCCGGGATGGAACCCAGGAAACACCCCCCCCCCCCCCCCCCCCGAGTAAACAGTCCAGAGGTGAGTTGCTTGAGGCCAACTGAACAGTTGGTGTTTTTTTTTAGCTGTCCTGTCATCTGCACAGTTTCAGTGGCATTACTCCCACGCCGCTCATTAAGATTCCCCCACACACTGTCACACCCGGGTTCGTCCGTCACAGTTCCAGCGTCGGCAGTCCACAGGGAACAATCGATGTTAGGTCGCCAGGAGGCCACACACTAGAGGAGACACTGCACTGCTGCTGAGTCACTTCGGTGGTGTTCAGTGGTGCCTGTTCTGATTTAACGTACTTAGGACACTACCTACTAAGCCCCCTACTAACGACAATAATGGCTCTGTCGCGGAGCCAAACTGAGTGAGCGTCCCTCCCAGAGTGGAGACCCATAGGAACATTCTTAACTCGAAGCAAATTTAGCGCTGTAAAGATTGCCTCATGCATCCCCGCCGAGGGGTGGGTCACATAGGTGATCTTAGCAGCGCTAAGTCTACTATGCGCTAAGAACTACCCTTTGTCAAAGCCAGTTCTATTGATTTAGGAACGTTTTAAACGCTATTCAAATTTAGCGCTAGACATCCTTGCGCTGGCCTCAGATGGACACCATCAGGGAAAAGAAAGAGAGGCAGACCACTAGGTATATAGAGAAGAACAGTGGGGTGAGGAAATGAACACAGCAGGCAAGACCTGCAACGAAATCAAGACCAAAATAATAATACATATTTTTTTCCATGGCGCGATATCCAGCACTAATGCTGCTCAAAGCGTCTTACATCTAGTAGACTGTAAACATGCCTAAAAAACACATCAACTGCTATCTAACAATGGAAAACATCCGGTGTGTTCATATGAATGAAAAAAGCACACTTAAGAGATGAATAAATTATAAAAGCTATGAAATAAATAAGGCTTAGATTAAAACAAAATGCATTTCATAGAACACACACACACACACAAACACACACACACACACACACACACATAGATGTCCCTCCCTTACAGACACACACACACACACACACACACACACACACACTCACACACAGACACACACACGCTGACATTAAATATCAACTGCACTAAAAACAAAATTGCATAACCATTAAGACATTTCTTATTTTCTAACATAGAATTCTGTTCGGACATACTAACATGCATACACACTTACACACGCGTACCAGAGCACAAACACACACACACACACACACACACACACACACACGCCCATTAAAAAATAACCAGATAGAAAAAAATGCCATCACATCTAAGACCAAAACTACATAAAATACACAATGCATTAAAACAGGACTACAAAAATACTAGTACAAAGATACTTGTTAACAGGCATACCTTGGTTTAACCGTTTTGCCCAGAACAAAAATGCTTGAGGAAAAGGTAAGTTTTCAGATCTGACCTAAAGGAATGTAGAACACGATTTAAAACGCAGGGAATAAAACAGTCACTAAAAACTTGAGAGAGCACAAGAGCATGCCTGTCAGGCGACTAGTCCGCCGCACTCACGGACCGGAGAAGATTTTGTTGGTGCCATATGCTCCATCCAGAGCGAAGAGGATGCGAGAGTTAATTTAGTAAGTTTAGCTCTGTTAAGATCGCACCTGCTACCTGGCCATTAGTGCTCCTAACCACTCTGCCAAACTTTCGAAACATCCATGTCAGTGTCGATTGGTTTGGACTTAAAAGGGACATTGAAAGGATAGTGAAGAATCGATCAGTGCATTTTAAACAATGTTTTGTCATGTATCGCTATTTTTGTTGTTGTTTTTATTGTTAACTTTAACACGGAGTTGTTGCTGTTGGTGGTGGTGGTGGTGGTGGTGTTACAACACTAATATGTAAGCACTTAATAAATATGGGGCAAACACTACTTGTCGTTTGTGACGATGTTGCATTACTAACTGCTCGCTGACCTTTTCGGTTTGGGTCAGTGGACAGTATGGTGGTACGGAAATCAGCTATCATATAATCCCAGATGATCACCGTCGCACTCGCTCCTGGGTCACAAAAATTAATGAATTATTCAACACTTGCCTTCCTGACCCCCCACCCCCACCCCCACCCCCCCACCCCCCTGT
>NC_134876.1:17561268-17563768 GCF_041734735.1 Babylonia areolata | reverse complement strand
TAAAAAGGAATACAAATACAAATACATATATTCAAGGCTTTCTAGAGAGGAAACTCTAATACTGGTAATAATAGTGATGATGATTGTAGCAATCTTTTTTTTTTTTCATTGCTGTTTTTGTGACGCAGCGCTCAACACGATCTCTGACGTAGACGGGGAGTGCCTCAGTTGTAGGCACGCTGCACTGCACTTCTTCACTAAAAAGAACATCAGAATACAACATATTATTATTATTACTGCTGAACATCCGCTCGTCGTGTTGGCTGTCAAGAAGGGGTAGCAAGTAGGAGACAGACACAGAGAGAGAGAGAGAGAGAGAGAGAGTTGCACGTTGTTCTTTAACGTAATGTCTAGCATGGAGGACTTGTACACACGAAAAGATGAGCATAAAGTGTTGTTAAAAGATGATGACGATGTTCGTTAATGATGAAGCAGAGAGAAACATATATATGTGTGTATATATATATATATATATATATATATATAGAGAGAGAGAGAGAGAGAGAGAGAGAGAGAGAGTTGGGATGTAGATAGTATATTGAGGCAGGACATTGCCCCTTCTGAAAGGGTGCAGTATTGGACGTCATAGTGTTAATAAGCATAATTACCTGCCACTGCACAACTTCTTGACGTTAATCAACTCAAATGCAACTTCACAAAGCAGGGTAAAGCAAACAACAATAATGACGTCATATAGGGTGGCAAGGAGAGAGGGAGGTGGGGGTAGGGTGGAGGTAACGAAACTGCATTTTGATTACGGTGTAGACTTCAGCGCAACGGCCAACGTGTATGTCTGGTGTTTTTTAAAGACACAAACGTACTTGACCATACATTTATATAAAATGTGTGTGTGTGTGTGAGAGAGAGAGAGTCACACACACACACACACACACACACACACACACACACACACACACATACACACACACATGCCCATCAGAAAATGTACATGTCAGCTTCTGTAGGAGCCTAATGGGCGTACACAAAAGATCAATTAAGTTACCAGTCCTGGCAGAGCTGGGCAGATACCCCATTTCTCTGACCGCAGTGTGTCAGGTCATCTCATTTTGGGTACACATCATAGAATCAAAAGAAGATAGCTATTTGAGGCAAGCATATGATGATATGTTATCGATGAATTCATTGGAAAAAGTTCCATGGCTTAGTTTTATCAAAAAGATACTGGTTTCAATTGGATTCTCCCACGTGTGGGAGAACCAAGACACACTCAACATTAAGCGACTAAAATATTCTGTCATGAATAATCTACAGGATAAATATGTTCAATATTGGAACAGCAGAAAGAACGGGACCATTTCAAGGCTCTCCTTTTATTGCAAAATTGCAAACACTTATACATTACAACCTTACCTGATCAGCTGTAAAAATACTAAACACAGAAGAGCACTATGCCGATTGCGAATAAGTGCACATGAACTTGAAATTGAGCGAGGACGTCACTACAACTTAACTAGGAAAGACCGGCTATGGAAAGCATGTGGAGTTATAGAGGATGAACTGCATTTTCTGGACAAGTGTAGGGTGTACTCTGACTTGAGATCTCGCCTACTTGTGACAGTTAATTCCCAGTCTTCGATTCATTGGCCAGATGGCACTGGCAACACAATAATCCAAAGGCCGAGTTCTCTGTTGCCACAAAATTATTTCCAACCAGAACTGGCAAAATATATATATGAATGCTTTAAAATTCGCAGTCCATAACTATGTCTTATGGAATATCCTGCATGTGCTCACAACTTATTGCTTCTACTTTCTGTTTGCTTGTTGTGTTTAGTTTATAGTGTCCATAATTCCTATGATGGGTTTTACGACAAATTAAATGAGTTCTGAGTTCACACACACACACACACACACACACACACACACACACACATATATATATATATATATATATATATAATTAAAGAGAGAGAGAGAGAGGATGAACGTAACTACAATTTTCCAACAGTGCAGACGTTTGCACAATGGCCAAGATGTATGTCTCCCGGTGTTTTAAAAGACACAAACGTACATGATGTATACATCATACATAAGAGAGAGAGAGAGAGAATTTTCCAGCAAACGTACACGATGCATACCAGTATAGAATAAAATGAAATGGAAAGAGAGAGAGAGAGAGAGATCATGGGCGTGCGTAGGAGTTGGGAGAGAGGGGGGCGGCGGGGGTGAGGGGGGAGGTGAGGGGGGGCAGGGGGATGGGTGGCGTGCTTCCTGACAACCCTAAAACTCAAACGATAATAATATGATTACTGCCTTGTGGCCACTTTTCTGGGGTCTGTTCATAGGATCTCCGTGTCCTTCTCTTCAGCCCATCCTCTAACCTCCCCATCTTTTTTTTTTTTTTTTTTTTTTTAATTCCGCCCACACACACCCCTTAGTCCTGTTACTATTCTCAGACCACAACTTTTTATTTTATTTTATTTTATTTCGTTGCTATGTGTTTCTATTTTTTCTTTTCTTTTCACTCTCTCTCTCTCTC
>NC_134876.1:17548768-17556268 GCF_041734735.1 Babylonia areolata | reverse complement strand
AACAATTTTTCAGGGGTATCACTCTTCTGGAGTTGAGTGTCATCAGCATAAGAATGATGACTGATATTATGGCGGTTGATAATTTCATCGAGAGGAGCAGTGTACAGTGTGAAGAGCACTGGGCCTAAAACAGATCCCTGTGGGACTCCATGTTCGATTTTAACGGGTTCAGATTGGAAATGATCAACAGTGACAGACTGGAATCGATCAGTGGAAACAGAGGGACTATCTCACTTTCGCGTAATGCCTTGTATACACGCATAAAGTATAGAATGCACCATGATATCACACTGTATCAAAACAAGTTATCCATGGTATAAACATGAAAAATATAATTTAAAGCAAACACACATAGTATATATTACTCCCTATCTCTGTCTCTGTCTCTGTCAGTCTGCCTGTTTCCACTTCATTGATTATGCATGGCACTGTACACGAATGCCTATAAATGCATATGATTATGTTTTGTGTTGTTCAGTGAAATACTTAATTTATACAGTTATGTTCTGTGCGTGTTTATATTATTCCGTATGTTTTGCCGTCGTGAATGATTTGCTTGCATTTTATTTTTCTCGTATACTTTTCGTGTCTTTTTTTCAAGTTTTTTCCCCAGAGGTCCGGATGTTGGGAAAGAAAAACCCAACACTTATTCCTTTGCCCTCTTAAAATGTAACTTCTCTTCATTTTCTTTCTCTCACTCTCCCTCACGCGTGTGCAAGAACCCATCCCTTCTTCCTTCTTTTCCCCACACCAGCATTCATTTATTTTTATGCAGTGCTCTGCCTGTAATGATCGTATACAGGGTATATGGTACCAGAGACACTTTAGCAACTAAGCGAGTCAGGTGATTCCGACCATTAACTTTCATTGCTTCAATTGGGGATGGGTGTTTTGGATGTCACTCATCTTCAAGACCTGCCATCAGACAAGATTGAAATGAACTCTCAAAAGTGTTCGTCAGGAAGTCGCGGGAAAAGGAAAATCGGGTGTTGTAGATTAATTTCTTTTCGATGGTGACCTTTGTTCCTCTGTTCAAAAGGCGAGGACAAATACAAACTGGCAAGATGGGCTGAACATTTCAAAGGGGACTTCAACAGATTAAGACATATCCCAACTTAGAGTGAAGATCTGCCTCACTTGCTCCCTATCAACACCGACGATTTCATAGAGGATGAATGAAATCAGACAAGCAGTCAAGACCCTCAGGAAGAAACAAATACCCTGGGTTTAGTGGCGTAACAGCGGAGATACTATGCTCAAAGTTGGTGGGGGCTGCGTCGACTCTTGGGTGTGTGGTCTCTTCATCCAGCCGTGGAGTTCCAACTTTGTTCCAGAGGATTGGAAGACCGGCTAGGTGGTCTGCATCCCAAATAGGGGTAACCTCCCATACTATGACAACTGCATAGGGAGTAACTCTACTATCAATTCCTGAGAACATCTACTGACAGACTATTCCTAACCGAATGTGTGACGTAGCGGACAGTGAATTGCGAAAATAACCGCTATGCTACCGTCGTCTCGAACGTTCATGCGCAGATCTTCACATTAAGTCAGATCACAGAGAAACTTGAAGAATACCAAATACCCCTCGATGTCAGCTTCATAGACTTCAGCAAAGCCTTTGATAGTGTCCACAGACCGTCAGTCTGGAAGATCTTGAAGTCCTATGGCTTCCAAGAGAAAGTCGTTATCAGCCATAGAATGGATCTACAACAACTCCAGTGCCGGTTCAGGACAGAAGATGGCCTCGGCAACTTGTTTGAAGTCCTCACTGGCGTTAAACAGGGGTGCGTCCCCACTCCTCTTCGCAATTCAAATTGACTGGGTGCTAATTGATGCAATCTAGGAAAAGGGGTCCAGTGGATAGTCGCTTACACACATAGACAGACACATACAGAGACGCACACAGACACAGGCACAGTCTCCCGCCCACCCACACAAACACACTCCCCCCACCCCCCCACCACACACACACAGTCATCACTCTCCTCAGACACCCCCCAGCCCCCCACCCTTCCATCCACCCAAACAGGAACACACACACACACACACACACACACACACACACACACACACACACACACATACTGCACCCTGGACAGGCGTGCATGCGTTCACAATTTATTGCTTTACTTTTATGTTTTTGGTGTGTTTAGTTTTACCAGTGTGTGTCCTTAAAGCCTATGCTGGGTTTTACGACAAATAAATCGAGTCCACTGACGTTGGCAGAGAGGGTAAACAGCCATCGCAGGGTTTGCTGATTAATCACAACCACAATACAGCGACCTAATGAAGGTCCTGAATTCATTGTCCGCCGCTGACTGATGGCGGTTCGTATCGGTCTTCTTTGGCAGGTACACCTTCACTGGGAGTGAATCGTGTCGTGTCGTGTCGTGTCGTGTGTATGTGTGTGTGTGTGTGTGTTTGTTTGTTTGGTGTGTGTGTGTGTGTGTGTGTGTGAAAAGAAGGGTGTGTGTGACTATTGTTTCAGTGTCAGAAGATTGTGTACGTGCGTGCGTACCTGCGTGCGTGTGTGTATACGTGTATGTATGTGTGTGTGTGTGTGTGTGTGTGTGTGTGTGTGTGTGTGTGTGTGTGTGTGTAGCGGAAAAAGGGGCGGGGTCACATACTGATGGATGGGTTGCATAAACAAGATGAGAAAAAAAAACTTATAAAAAAGATGCAGGAGATAACGATTACAACCTGTCATGGTGTCACCAGGTGCAGAGATACAATATACATGTCCTGCATAACACACACACACACACACACACACACACGCGCGCGCGCGCGCGCACACACACACGCACACACACACACATACATACATACACACACACATACATATACACACACACAACACACACACGCACACACGTACACATATATCACAGACATCACACACACACACACATACAGAAATCAAATGCACACTTATCACACACACACACACACACACACACACACACACACACACACACACACACACACACACACACACACACACACACACACACACACACAGAGAGAGAGAGAGAGAGAGAGACAGAGAGAGATCAAATGCACACTCATAACAAACACATCACACATATTACATAATTATGTTATACACACACACACACACACACACACACACACACACACACACACACACACACACACACACACATACACACACACACACAAAGTGCGAATGATAATGATGAAAAAGAAAGGAAAAGCGAGGGAGAGAGAGAGAGAGAGAGAACAAACTTATTACAGTTTGTAACAGGTAAGGAACGAGAGAGAGAGGGGGGGGGGGAGTGGGAGAGAGAGAGAGAGAGAGAGATAGCAAAATTGTTACAGATTGTAATGGGAAAGGAACGAGAGAGAGACAGAGAGAGAGAAAAAAAAAACTTATTAACGATTGTAACAGGTAAGGAACGTACATGCTTTACAAAATTGTTTACACCCAGTCCCAGCCCCAAAGAAGAACTAAAACGAAAGAAGCAAACTGCAAACTAAAGGGAGCGGTCAAGATACTGTGTCTTGTTGCTGAGACAGACAGTTGGTATGTGCGCGCATACTCTCTCTCTCTCTCTTGGTGACGTAACTGAAGCTTTTCTGTGTCCACGCGGTTTGAAACAAGGAGAGACCTGTTCACCAGTTCTTTTTTCACTATTGATTAATGAATTAACAAAAGATATTCTTCGTAGTGACAGGCATGGCATTCAGCTGTCCCCAGACTTTATTGAGTTATTTATTCTTCTTTTCGCAGATGATGTTGTTTTATTCTCTGGTAGCGTTATTGGTCTCCAAAATCAGTTGAATGTGTTATACAGAACATCAGAACGACTTGATCTAATTGTTAATTTAGATAAATCAAATGTAGTTGTTTTTAGAAATGGTGGGCATTTATCTTTAGCAGAAAGATGGTCATTTGGAAATGAAAAATTGCAAATCGTTAACATGTATAAATACCTCGGAATTTATCTTTCCACAAGACTTACGTTCTCTCATTCTCTTAAAGATCTCGCAGATCGAGCAAGGAAAGGAGTGTCAGCAATAATAAAAGTACTTAGGTCCATTGGAGAACATTCACCACAGGTATTCTTTAAGATGTTTGATTGTCCGATACAGCCAATACTAACGTAGGGGTCTGAAATATGGAGTTTAACTGCTGATCAAGAATACATTGAAAGAATTCACTTATCAGCACTGAAACGTTTTTTTTTGGGTGTGAGTCCAAAGTCACCTAGACACTTGGTATGTGGAGAAACAGGAAGATACCCACTTTTTATCAATGCTTATGTAAGATGCATTAAGTTTTGGCTTCGAATAGTATGCATGAACGAAAACAGATATACAAAAAAAGCCTATTATATGTTATCATCTCTGCAAAGTCAAAATAATTATGTTACATGGGCGTGTCGTGTTCGTAATGTTTTATATATGTATGGATTTGACTTTGTTTGGGAAGCACAAGGTGTGGGGAATGTCAAAATATTTATTTCAGAATTCAAACAGAGACTAATTGATTCTTCCACTCAAGAATGGCATACTGCACTCGAAGGTCACGATTTCTTTCAAACATATGCAAGCTTCAACCAAACTATAACTCCTAAAGCTTATATATACCAGCTCAGGAATGTTAACTTTCGAAGTTTGCCTTGCTAAGTTTAGAATGGGTATGTCTCCAATTAAACATAGTTATTTACAGTACAAGCCAAATTTGAATAATGCTGATAGTTGCTGTCCTTTTTGCTCCAACACGATTGAAAATGAAATACACTTTCTTTTTGTATGTCCTAAATATACGGAATTGAGACACGAATTAATACCGCTTAAATACTTCAGAAGCCCATCATTGTCCAGACTCTTCTATCTTAGCTTGTGAAAATTCTGAAACAATCTGGAAACTGTCAATGTATATCTATAAAGCACTAACTTTGAGGAAAAAATGCCTGAATGATATGTAAATGAACACATGTTGCATACTACATTTTGCTGTGACTCCTGTTGTTATGGGCCAGAGGCCTGACAATTAAAACATTTTTTACTTTGACTTTTGACTTCTCTCTCTCTCTCTCTTTCTCTGTGTGTGTGTGTGTGTGTGTGTGTGTGTGTGTGTGTGTGTGTGTGTGTCCCTCCCACCATCCTACTTTCGCCCACGTGTGTAAATCACTAACAACAACACCATCAATAGCATCATCATCAAAAACTTCAACATCATCATCAGTAACGTCATCATGATCATCATTATCAACATTATGTCCTAAATATACGGAATTGAGACACGAATTAATACCGCTTAAATACTTCAGAAGCCCATCATTGTCCAGACTCTTCTATCTTAGCTTGTGAAAATTCTGAAACAATCTGGAAACTGTCAATGTATATCTATAAAGCACTAACTTTGAGGAAAAAATGCCTGAATGATATGTAAATGAACACATGTTGCATACTACATTTTGCTGTGACTCCTGTTGTTATGGGCCAGAGGCCTGACAATTAAAACATTTTTTACTTTTGACTTTTCTCTCTCTCTCTCTCTCTCTCTCTCTCTCTCTCTCTCTCTCTCTCTCTCTCTCTTTCTCTCTCTCTTTCTGTGTGTGTGTGTGTGTGTGTGTGTGTGTGTGTGTGTGTGTGTGTGTGTGTGTGTGTCCCTGCCACCATCCTACTTTCGCCCACGTGTGTAAATCACTAACAACAACACCATCAATAGCATCATCATCAAAAACTTCAACATCATCATCAGTAACATCATCATGATCAACATCGAAATAAAAAAGAGCATCATCATCAGAAACATCAACATTGTCATCAGTAACATCATCATGATCATCATTATCAACATCGAAATAAAAAAGAGCATCATCATCATCAGAAACATCACCAACATCATCATCATCATCATCATCATCATCATCATCAACATCGAAATGAACAAGAGCATCATCAACAAAAACGTCAACAGCAGCACCAACATCGTAGATCAACAGCCGCAACATCAGCATGATGAACAGCATCAGCACATGTCACAACATCGGTAAAGAAAACGCCATTCTCCATGATGGCATCAACAATGAAAACATCCACGACAACACCAACAACAGCATCAACAACAAGAGAGAGGCAAGGCCTTCAAGACTCCCTTGTGATAAATTTAAGTCCCCCAGCATTAATTACAGAGTAATTTCCCATTTTTACTACCTGCACCAAAACGTTTGCAAAATAAATAAAAATTCCATGCTTAGCAAAAGAAGTTCCTGTTTGAACAAAAAATGATAATAATGACTCCCCTTGCTGTTGTGTCAGAATATCAGCTCAAAGTGCCAAGTTTAGAGAATACAAAAAATATGAATATAACAGTAAATGCAGTTTGCATATAATTAGGCTTCTTTTTTAAAAATTTTTTGTGCCCATCCCAGAGGTGCAATATTGTTCTAAACAAGATGACTGGAAAGAACTGAATTTTTCCTATTTTTATTCCAAATTTGGTGTCAACTGACAAAGTATTTGCAGAGAAAATGTCAATGTTAAAGTTTACCACGGACACACACACACACGGACACACACACGCACAGACAACCGAACACCGGGTTAAAACATAGACTCACTTTGTTTACACAAGTGAGTCAACAAGGAAAGTATTAAAAGAAAACAGGTGGATGCTTGGACTTATAAGCTGGCTGTTCGATGAAGATAAAAACAAAACAAAAAAACAATCGCACACGCACACACACACACGTAGGTACACACACACACACACACACACTCTCTCTCTCTCTCTCTCTCTCTCTCTCACACACACTCTCTCTCTCTCTCTCTCTCTCTCTCTCTCTCTCCGTGAAACTAACAAACTGTTCCATCCTTTGCAGTCGGGCTTCCCACATCGTCATTCATGGAGAACAGCGTTTGTGTGGTTCATGGCTGTCTGATATTGGTGATGGTAGAAGTCATTATAGTATCAATTGCAACTGTCGCAGGTGGATTTGATGATAACAACAGTGTGGTTTTAGTCATCCAGTTGTTGATACTGAATGACATATCCCCCCGCACCCCCCCCCCCCCCCCCCCCCCCCCGCCCCTCTCTCTATTATCCATCTATCAATCTGTGTGTGTGTGTTCTTCATCATATTCCTTCTGTGTGACTTGGGTTTTTTTTTCTTGTTTTGCTTCTCTCTTTCTCCCGGCCTTTCCATTAAATACATGTGTACTATTGTAACCTATGTAGATTAGCAAAGACAGATTGGAAGAATGGGCGATGCCTAAAATCTTAATTCTTGAATAAAAAACGTTTTGAGTTCTGAGCTCTCTCTCTCTCTCTCTCTCTCACACACACACACACACACACACACACACACAACCAAAATCAATGTCTTACTAGAGTCTTAAACGCTTTCTAAACCTCTCACTGTTCCACACATCTGTCGCAGGTGACATGCTGATTGTACAGATTTTTTGTGTGTTTAATTTTCTTTTTTCTGTTCTAATTGTTTGATTGATTGATTGTGTGTG
>NC_134876.1:17501268-17541268 GCF_041734735.1 Babylonia areolata | reverse complement strand
AATCAAATTCTAGCCCAAATAGTCGGAACAGCAGTTGCCTCCTCTGCTGTTCTGATGGTCATAGTCAGACACAACTGACTATCATATATATGTGTGGTCCATTGTTCACCAGTTAATTAACCAGGGTTCAACGGGCACAATAGCTGAGTGGTTATAGTGTTGGACTTTCACTCTGCGGGTCCTGGGTTTGAATCTCAGTAACAGCACCTGGTGGGTAAAGGGTGGAGATTTTTCCGATCTCCCAGGTCAACATATATGCAGACCTGCTTGTACCTGAACCACTTACGTGTGTGCACGCAAGCAGAAGATCAAATATGCACGTTAAAGATCCTTTAATCCATGTCAGCGTCTGGTGGGTTATGGAAACAAGAACATACCCAGTATGCACACCCCTGAAAATGGAGTATGGCTGCCTACATGGCAGGGTAAAAATGGTCATGCACATAAAAGCCCACCAGTGTACGTAGGAGTGAACGTGGGAGTTGCAGCCCACGAATGAAGAAGAAGAAGAAGAACCAGGGTTGGAGGCCCTGTTTCAGCATGGTGTTGTGTCCTTGGGAGTATCAGTATCAGTATCAGTAGCTCAAGGAGGCGTCACTGCATTCGGTCAAATCCATATATGCTACACCACATCTGCCAAGCAGATACCTGACCAGCAGCGTAACCCAACACGCTTAGTCAGGCCTTGAGATTTTTTTTTTTTAAATAAGAAAAAAAAAAAAATAAATAAATAAATAAATTTTAAAAAGAAATTAAATAAATAAGAAACAATAGATAAATACATAAAAAAATATGCTACTACTACTAATAATAATATTTATAAGGCGCAAAATCTTGATGAAGTCAACTCTAAGCGCACAACAATGATGATAAATAAGCAAATAAATGTAAAACATGCAGACGCACATTCACACATACACACACACACACATGCCTAACAAATATGCAACAAACATGCAGTTTCACAGATAATGAAAGTACAATCAAATATACACAAACGTACATGAGCCCCAACACACACACACACACACACACAGATTACCCTGCACCCCCCCAAACCCCCAACACCCCTCCACACACTCATTTTTGGTGCCTGACTTCATCAGATGGGGAAGATTAAAGGAAGAAGGTGGCAGATTGGTTAAGATGCTCATCTGCCAGTACAGAGAGACCTTGAGGGTCTGGTTTCGAATCCTGCTCGGGCCCTTTCTCCCAAGTTAGACTGGAAAATCAAACTGAGCGTCTAGTCATTTGGATGAGATGATAAACCGAGGTCACGTGTACTGCATGCACTTGGCGCACTGAAAAAGAAACCATGGCAATGAGAGTGTCCTCATCTGGCATAATTCTGCAGAAGAAATCCACTCTGATAGGTACACAAATGTATATGCATGCACTCAAGGCCTGACTGAGCATGCCGGATTGTGCTACTGGTCAGGCATCTGCCTAGTAGATGTTGCATAGCGTACATGGGTTTGTTCTGAATGCAGTGATGCCTTCTTGAGAAACTGAAACTGAAACTGAAACTGGTGGGAGGAGAGGATTGGAACCCCACCTTTCTGTGCAGGCCATGTCCAAGACACAGTGGATATGTATCTATTGCCCCCGACGGCTGTAAAAGATTGTTGGACCTTTAGCCTTTTGACCGGTGTGTTTGTTTTTCGTTTTGCTTTGGTTTTGCTTGTGGTCTTCGTGGAAAATACTTATGTGCACCCTGTGTGTGTCCATTGAAAGTTTCTTTTGCAAATACAGCACCATTTTCTTGTAATGTGTGTGCGAGTGCAGAAATGCGTGTTTATGCATGCATATGTGCACATGTGGTGTGTGTGTGTGTGTGTGTGTGTGTGTGTGTGTGTGTGTGTGTGTGTGTGTGTGTGTGTGTGTGTGTGACACTCTGTGTGTGAGTGAGTCATTGTGACTCTGTGTTTGTGAGTGTATGGATGTATTAGTGTGTGTGTGTGTGTGCAAATGAGTGTGTGTGTGTGTGTGTGTGTGTGTGAGAGAGAGAGAGAGAGAGAGAGAGAGAGAGAGAGAGAGAGAGAACCAACAAGGTGAATGCACTGTGCAGGGTGTATGCCGGCTGGCCGACACAGATGATGATTCAGAGCACTGTTTCAGAAGAATCGACATCAGGCAAGTGATCTTTTGGACACTTATGAACTTGTACTGCTTTAAAAAGTGATGATGATGATGCTGATGCGTATAGCCCATGCCAGTCATTAATTCATATTAACTTGTACTGTTTTATAAAGTGATGACAGTGACAGTGATGTTGATAATGATTATGACAGTGAAAATGATGGTTGTCTACCCGGCTAGATTTTTTTTTTTTTTTTTTTTGCACATTGCATTAGTCAGTGCTAGTGAAAATTGTGTTATTTTAGAATTACATGCTTTTGTGTTCAGGTAATTCCTTAAACTCAGCATTATTTCCACCTGGCTAGATTTCTGTACACATTGAGTTAGTTATGCCAGTGCAGATTGTGTTATTTTAGAATTACATGCTTTTGTGTTCAGGTGATTCCTTAAACTCGGCATTATTTCATTTACTTACAAGTTCAGTACGTACAGTTTAACCGTGCCACACACATTGTCACCATGCATGGCTTGCATTTTGTCGCTTTCATTTCTTTTTCCATGTGCCCCATGTGGGGTCTTTTTGGTATAAATCTACATTTCACTTGGCTTGTTTATCAGAATGACAGTGACGGTGAAGCTGCTGATTATGTGATGAAGATGATGATGACAGCGATAATGATGATGACAGTGTGATGATGGTGACATTGACAGTGATGATGGTGATGTTGATATTGGTGACAGGCTGATTCCCCATGACCAGTTCTACTACTGTGCCCTAGTCTGCTTCACGGGATGGGACATGTTCAACAAGAACATGCTGATGATGATAATGACAGTGATGTTGATGATGATAATGACTGTGATGATGATGATGATGATGAAAATAATGACATTGATGATGATGATGATGTTGGTGACAGGCTGATTCCCCATGACCAGTTCTACTACTGTGCCCTTCTGTACTTCACGGGGTCGGACATGTTCAACAAGAACATGCAGATGATGATGATAACGACAGTGGTGATGATAATGACAGTAGCGATGATGATGATGGTGATGATGATGATGATGATGATGTTGGTGACAGGCTGATTCCCCATGACCAGTTCTACTACTGTGCCCTTCTATACTTCACAGGGTCGGACATGTTCAACAAGAACATGCCGATGATGATAATAACGACAGTGGTGATGATAATGACAGTAGCGATGATGATGATGATGATGATGTTGGTGACAGGCTGATTCCCCATGACCAGTTCTACTGTGCACTTCTGTACTTCACGGGGTCGGACATGTTCAACAAGAACATGCGTACGTCACTGGGTGAGGGATATGACATAGCGATGAGTGAATGATGATAAGACAGCTGATTCCCGATGACCAGTCTAGTGTGACGTTCTGTACTACGGGTCGGTGTGCACAAGAACATGCGTCAGCACGCTCTGGACCAGGGCTTCACCCTGAATGAGTACTGCATCAGACCTGTGGGAAGTACAGGTGTGTGTTTGTGTGTGTGTGTGTGTGTGTGCACGTGCGCATGTTTGTGTGTGTGTGTGTGTGTGTGTGTGCTTGTGTGTGTGTGCGCGTGTGTGTGTGTGGTGTGTGTGTGTGTGTGTATGAGTGTGTGGTTGGGTGAGTGTGTGTGTGTTTGCATCTTTTGTTCATCATCAGTTCTGGATTCATGTCTTTACCTGTCCTCCCTCTCTTTTTTTTCCCAGCATCTTTTATTCAGACAGAGTTTTATAGATGCAAATATAATTTATTTATATATCGTAATCTATATTGGTCCGAATATGATTTATGAATTGAGAAGTAACAACATTATTTCACTCTGAATAGTGATTTTTCTACGTCGAAATAACACAGGCAGAGCAGTAGATATTCATGAACACATTGAACGTATGTGATGTGGAAAAGCTTAGTGTTGTACTCAGCATACGTACGGTGACCATTTCTGCACAAATGAGGAGGAAGGTGGCAGAATGTTTAAGATGCTCATCTGCCAATACACAGTCCATGAAGGTCTGGTTTTGAATCCTGCTCGAGCCCTTTCTCCCAAGTTAGACTGAAAATCAAACTAAGCGTCCAGTCGTTCAGATGAGACGATAAACCGATGTCCCGTGTGCAACATGCACTTGGCACACTGAAAAATAACCCATGGCAACGCAAGTGCTGTCCTCTGGCAAAATTCTGTAGCTGAAACCCACTCTGATAGGTACACACAAATATAAGTGCATGCACTCAAGGCCTGACTAAGCGCGTTGGGTTATGCTGCTGGTCAGGCATCTGCCTCGCAGATGTGGTGTTGCGCATGTGGAGTTGTCTGAATGCAGTGACGCCTCCTGTGAGAGATTGAAACTGAAACTGAAAACTGCATCCAGTTTGTGTGACACTCCCTGCCCTGTGTGACCAGGAGTGCCAGGGGAACCCCTGCCCGTCACCAGTGAGGAGGACATCTTTGAGTACATCGACATGAAGTACAAGAAGCCCAGCGAGCGCTCAGCATAGAGGACACTCACAGCATGAAGACACTGGTGGTCCCTCTTCTTCTTCTGCTTCATCTGTTGTTGTCTGCAAACAGTGTATGGATGTCTAATCTCTGCCCCAGCACCACCACCACCCCCCCCCCCCCCCCACCCCCCCCCCCCCCCCCAACCCCCACCTCCCCTTTTTTTTCTTCTTTCCCTGTCAACTTGAAACTAGCGAACTTAGATTTGTCCAGGTTTCTTCAGGTCTGTGCGGGTGCATTAATCGATTTTTTGATAGAGGCAGCTAAATTCTTATATCCATCACATGACTTTTTTGTTTGTTTGTTTGTTACAGTACATTTGTGTGGAACATTGTTTTCTGTTAAATAGGGAACATGGAAGAAGAAGTTTTCTGTAAAATGTTTGTTTTCCTTCCTGAGTATTTGAGTTTTCTTGTAGCAATCATTTGGATTCACAACACTGTGGTACAAGCAAGAAGTAAGTGCATGTTGGAGTAGTGAAAGACACTTGTTCTGAAATTACGATAGGTAGAGTGGTTGGAGTTGGTAAGGTAGAGGGAGAAATGTTGCTTTAGAAATGCTATAACAGGCTTTCCAAATCACATCAGATCAAGTTTATTTGTTGTATGTACAGTAGATCAAGACCTCCCCCTCCCCCCCTCTGCCCCCCACCTCCCCAACCCCCTATTTCTGCAGAATCAATGAAAATTAAAACAAACAAAACAAACAAACAAGATTATGTCCATGATTAAGCTCCCACACAGATAATGTAATTTGGAACTTTTGAAAATCTTTCCTAGATTACTATTGATATAAAAACAAGAAGTTTATTTTTGTTGTTGTTGTGCACTAGTAGGTTATGCTAAGAGTGACTGTTGTTTTGTACTAGCAGGTAATAATAAATGTATCAGCCTCCTGCCGACCTAACATCGATGGTTCCCTGTGGACTGCTGACGCTGGAACTGTGAAGGACGAACCCGGGTGTGGCAGTGTATGGGGGAATCTAAATGAGCGGCGTGGGAGTAATGCCACTGAAACGGTGCAGATGATGGGGCAGCAAAAAAAAAAAAAAAAATGTATCTGTGCATTTTGAATAGCATGCCTTTTTACCTCTTATTTATGTTTGGCTTGAATTCAAGACTTTGCGTGCAACTACAGTGGGAAGTAATGCGTGTTGAAAAAGGTATTTTGTTTGTTTTAAAAGTCATATTTTGATGAAATGGATGACTGTCCTTTTACACTGATTAATACCAGTTATGTATGTGGAATGCATGCGCTGCAAAAGAATCAGAGTGACAGAGAGAGAAGAGGGGGTTGGGAGGCGGGGGGGGGGGGGGGGGAGGAAGGGGAGCGAGTTACATGGGATTCGTTTCAACTTGAAAATAGTGTTGATTGAAAAGATAATGAGTTTGTGCCATCAGTGAATGAGTCTGTCATTACATCTCACATCGGATGTTTTTTTGATAAACAAAAATATGTCTGCTGATTGAATGTTCTATGATACATTGATTATTTTGGGGCTTCTGTTTCTTTACTGCATGTATTTGTGTGAAAAACCATATGTTGCTGGTTACACATCTTAATTGATTTTTTTAAACTATAGTGCAAATTTGTATGATAAATATATATATATATATATATATATATGTGTGTGTGTGTGAATTTGTCTTTGTAAAAGTTTGATACATTTTTTTTCAAAATCAGTGGTAGAATATTAATGGATGTTGTGATTTGCTCTCTGAGAATGTACCAAATCTTTGGCATGTGTGCACTGTTTGTTGGTGAGAGTATTGTTTATATTTTTTTGCTCGGTGTGTCTGTTTTCCCATAGATATGCAAACAGTTTTGAACATGATGTGTTTGTGAAATGAAATTCGATAAACAAACCATTACAGAGCAGTCATTAACTCCCAACATTGCCAAGTAGAGGAGTGACAGTGAATATCATGATCAAGTGAATGTGTGATCAGTGCATTTGAAATAAAGGATCTGTGTTTGAAACTGATTGTATAATGCTTCATGATGTGTTGTGAGACTAAAAGTGTGTGTGTGTGTGTGTGTGTGTGTGTGTGAGAGAGAGAGAGAGAGAGAGACAGAGAGAGAGAGAGAGTGCAGACAGATGTGTCAATGTTTGAAATGTGAGTCATTAATACAAATCATTGACATTCAATACTTACAAGATAGGAGCTTGTGAACAGTGAACAAAATGAACCTGAAACCATGATTCATTAAAAGCTGATCTCATGCTCTTGAAAAAAAAAAAAATCTTTAAACATCAGCAACAGTTTCTTTGTGAGTGCTTCATTGTGTCAAGATATCACAGGTGTTGAGGCACTTAAGAGACAAAAACAACAAAACAACAAAAATCTTTAAACAGGTATGTTTAAACAGGTTAAAAGAATCTTGCACATTCCGAGTATGTGTTATTACTTTTTCTTTTTTTAATTCTGTAATACTGTGTAATTGAGCCCCCTCCCCACACACACACTCCCCTAAATCATATCTGTTCACAAAATGCACATGAATTTGTGCAGTTATATATACATCATTAATATTTTCTCTCAGTCCCTCACCTCTCTTTCACACACACACACACACACACACACACACACACACACACATGTATGCATGCACACACACATATCAGACACAGACACACACACACACACACACACACACACACACACACAAGCTAGCCTCTTTCACACACACATTGACGAAAACAGTGATTTATCAAGCTGTATGAATGATGGTTTCAATGTTGATGCTGACTTCAACAGTTTTTCTTCAGCTGGTGTACCATTAATATATTCAGCAAAATTCTCACAAAATATTCTGACCAAAAAACAAAAAAGTATTGCTTTTTGTCACAACAGATTTCTCTCTCTATTTATAAAATATTACTTTCTGTCACAGTAGTTTTCTCTTTGTGAAATTTGAGCTGCTCTCCACAGGGAAAGCACATTGCCCCCCTCCCCCCCCCCCCCTTTTTTTTGTGAGTGTGTGTTTGTGGGTGTCTGCAAATGTATTTATTTTACTACAAAAGTAGATTTTTCTACAGATATGAACCTGTGCAACCTCACTCTGCCCCTGTGCATCAGAACTTGAAATGCTGATCCTCGTAACAAAATGGATTTTTTTTTTTTTTACAAGAAGTGTGTGCCTTTGTGGTGTAATCTATACACTCAAGCTGGTGCTCTTGGAAATAGAAAACATGTCGTGGCTAACAACAGATGTCTCAAAAACACAAAAATGCTCATGGTCATGAAAAAATACATGGTTTGTGGTTTTGAAAGAAAGGGGAGACTGAAGGTCTGTGTATGGTGGGAGTGTGGGATATTTTTCTTTCTTTCTTTCTTTTTTGTATTTTTTTTTCTCTAAAAAAAAATTACATATATTCATTTTATCTATTTACAAAATGTGAGAAGTTTTTGATAAAGGAGATATAGAAAAAGACTTGTTTTTCATTCAGTTTGCTTTGTACCAGCACTATCAGGTGGAGTCGTTAGCATCATGGGCAACTCCTGGGAGGAGACAGGTTCGTCCTCGTCAGAGTCGGTTTGTTTTTTTTAGGCCTGTGGCTGGCTCCTACCTACAGCTGAGTATGCTGTGGGCTCAGATAGGAAGACTAGGACCACATGTTTGAGTGTCATTCACTTCACGGATGTGACTTAATTTGGGAGTGTTGTTCAAATTTCCTGACAAACACAGGTGTAGGTACCTGTATCTCTCAGCCTGGTTGACACCAGGATATACCATGAGAGAACAGCCTTGTCAAGTAGTCCCAAACCCAAATGGACCCCAATACCAACATTGTCATCACCACCATCATCATTCTTCATCATCATCAAAAAAAACAACAAAAAAACAAAAAAAAAATCCGGGGCACCACACACACACACACACACACACACACACACACAAAGAGAGAGAGAGACAGACAGAGAATAAAGCAGCCTCAAACTGCTTTAACCCATCAGACAAAAAAGCTTCTTCTTCTTTCCCTTGACAACCGCCTTCATCATTGTGAAGATTCTGTAGACTATAGCTTACTTCTATTTTTGTAACTGACTGGAAGTGGAACATGCTTCCTGATATATCCAGGTATCGCAATGACTGAAAGTGCCGTAACATGTAATAAAGGCAAGACTGGGTGCTGTTTGGGGCAACTAGTCCCAACAAACACCCAAACTGCTGTTGACGCATATAACTTTTATGTGCAGTTGGATCAATTACTATCGGCCAACATGTTGAATCATATAGTTAACCTCTAAACGTCTCAGCAATGCAAGTATAGATAATAGTGGGCTTGTTCACATATCCATGACATGTTTTGAATTCTTCAAATAAAACAAGATTTTATCAGGGCTGAAGTCATGTGACAAAAAGGACGCACACACACACACACACACACACACCTACATGTGTGAGCAACCCCCCTCTCTGATCCTTACACCATACATATTGCAAACATACAGAGCAAGAGGAAGAGATATAAATATAGAGATGATGAATAATTTTGTTACTGGTTTTTGTTTGTTTGTTTTTTTCAAAAATAGAGTTCTATGCTTTTTGCACTTCATCCTCAACTTAAACAGAAACTATACATTGCACAATGCCTCATGATAAAGGCATTAAAATGCAGGTAATTAAAACATAAGAATATAACAATACTGTTATTATTGTGTCAGAATGACAGACATAGAGAAACTGACAGACAGCTAGGCTGACAGGCAGGTGGGCAGACAGATGGGTGATATAAAAGACTTAAATGTAAAGAAGGCATGGCATGAAAATGCAATCAATGGACACATGCACATTCACACACACACACACACACACACACACACACACACACACACACACATATGATCATGTGCATGTGTGCGTACATACAGACAGACAGACAGACAGAGATGCACACACACACACACACACACACACACATGATTGTCTGCAAAGATTATTTTATCAAGTGACAATGAAATTGATTACAATAACTTGTTGACTTCTACACAACATGCACCTGCACACACACACACACACACACACACACACACACACACACACACACACGCAAGAGAGAGAGAGAGAGTGAATAGAACAGAACAGAATAGAATACTTTTCATTGTCATAAAACCTTAAAGTTTATGAGACACAATGAATCATGAACATGAGCATATTAAGAAGAGAAACATTCATGAACAAATTTCACCAGTCTTGGCTGTAATTCTGTTCGAAGGATCAGTTCAATAGCCTTTGCATTTGGGCGACATGTATCATTTAGGAATCTGTGTCTGTAAGAATATTGTACTTTACACAATTGTCTAAAAGGTGAATCTCATCTTCTAAACTGCCACAAGTATCACACAGTCTTTGTTCTTTCGGTGTATTTTTATATCTTTCCTATTTGATTTGTAAGTCATGGGCGCTGATTCGTAATATGGTCAGTGCTTTCCTGTGTTGTGTATTGGCTGTATACTTTAAATACGGTTCAATTTTATAATTTGTCACAGTGTTCTTGTAAAATTCTAATTTAGATAAACTGTTATGTTTCTGTTTCGAAAATTTTACATATTCATTTTCAAGCTTCTTGGATATAGCATACTTTAATCTTTTAACACTAAAAGTAGACTGATTTTTCCAAACATGATCTAATCCAGTGCTAGTTAATACATTTCTTATGAAAAGTAGCCACTGAACATTTTCATTTGTTTGATGATACATGCATTTATATGTTGTGTATATAAGTGAGTGAGTGAGTGCATGTGTGTGTGTGTGTGCGTGTGTGTATGTGTGTGTGTGAACCTTATCTCCTTTTCAATTTCAAGGAGCTGTCAATGTACTGATGCAGACTAATCCATATACGCTACACCACATATCACCGGTTTGGGGAGAAAAAAAAAATGAAGGAGATGCCTGGTCTTTGCACAAATGCGCTGACCAGGCCTTGACTGAAAGTCTACCCTAGATCTGTGTAAAACACTAACATAAAAGAATATCAAAACAAACAAGAAAATGCATTATAATATAACAAAATTAAAGATGTGTTAAAAGATTGAAATAAAAATGAGAATTGAAATGTATCTCGTTAAAAAAGAAAAGAAAAAAAGGCCTCCCCGGCGGGGAATTGAACCCCGGTCTCCCGCGTGACAGGCGGGGATACTGACCACTATACTACCGAGGAACTGCTAGTGGAGGTGCAAAATTATTTTCATATTGCCATTCCAAATCCAGTCCTCTTCTTTTTCTATTCGGTCGATTCCCACTCGGTCTTTTCTCAATCGGCTTATGGCTGCGCCCTCACCACACAAACATTCAGCATGGCATCCGAGCGGGAAAGCGAAGAATTTCCAGTAGTGAGTGAAACTGTGAACAGTTTTAATCGGATATATTTAAAATATCTAATGTTGAGTCTATAGAAAAAGTATGAATTGCACTTAATGAGGCATTGCAGTATTATTAGTTCTTTTCGGAACCGTCAAATCGGCAGCGGGTTCCCCATCACTTTCGAAAACGAAACATTTTCGAGTATTATTGATGAAATTAATAAATAATGAAAAGAAAAAAAAATGATCCAGGCTCACCCAGGGATCAGTTTGCTTTCTTAACTTTTGGAGTTAAGTCACAGCGATGATGGGTTTAGGTTATTTTACAAAGGAATGAATGCTGGCTAGAGTTCCAAGTGCCAGACGCTCAAACTGAGTAAGAGACCGGAGACCTGTGTCAAAGCATGCGGACTGATCTTCTTTCTTCTTCTTCTTTCTGTTACACGACCAACATCGACTTGCCGATGGCTCTGTCGTGGTTCATGCATGGCTCTTTTCGTGTCTCCATAACCCACCGAACACAGACATGGGTTACAGGATCTTTAATTAACGTGCGTATTTGATCTGCGTGCGTATACACACGAAGGAGGTTCAGGCACTAGCAGGTCTGCACATATGTTGACCTGGGAGATCGGAAAATCCTTTTATGCTACTTAACATGCAGTATAATAAACAACAGCGCCCCATTCTTGTTACTGGTGACAGTGAGGCAAGGGAAGCAAAACGTTTTTACTGTTGATAAATTAGTACTTAACTATAGTATTACTTTTAGTAATCTTTTAGTTGAAAACTGACTCATTGAGTCATGAATACACAAATAAATATATCCTAGAAGTGTTTAATTTTAATATGCCCTCTGATCATGAGTCTAATGTCTATGGTAAACATTGAACTCTGTCTACTACTCATTTAGACAGTAGATAAGAATTTCAGTCAAGTATTTAAGCAGAAAGATTGCTATTGAATTCTTTATTCAGACATCAGAATTCAGGTTCACAGGGATGAAACTGAAAGTGAAAGTAAAGTGCATGTCTTTGTTTTTGTTCAGCCTCTGCCAGACAGTCAGCATGCTTCCCTGAAGGCCACATGGGGTCTTGGCAATCACTTGTTTGTCTATGCTGCAGAAAAGACACCACCCCCACTGTCAGGTAATTCTTTTTAAGATAGAGATTTACAACACATGTATACATGTATACCTGCATGCAGGTATAACAAATGATATATCACACATGATTCACAAATTATGAGATAATTCACACACACACACACACACACACAAACACACACACACTCTCTCTGAGTCTCTCCCTCTGTCTCTCTTTCTCTCCCTCTCTGTCTCTCTCTGTCATCTGTCTGTCTGTCTCTTTCTCTCTCTCTCTCTCAGTCACTACACATTCTCTCTCTCACATGTAACACACCACTGAGCATTCACCCTCTTTGCACGTTTGTATACATGTAACATTTTTGTACATCACCACTGGTTGTAAAATGTGTAACTGTATACGAGAACTTTGCATGACTGGTATTTAGTCTCTTTCAGTATTTCCCCACTGATGATTTACACATAGAGATTTTTTGACATTGTGTATGTGGCATGGTGTGTGTGAAGGTGAAGGAGGCAGTGGTGCCCAAGAGAGTGGTGATGTTCTAGAAGTGCGATGGGGTCAGGACATGCATGGTGCCACCACACGGAAACTCATCAATGAATCACACAGTCAGTATTATGTGTGTGTGTATATATGTCTGTGTGTTTATCTATGTCAGTATGTGTTTGTGTATGTGCATGTCATGTATGTGTTTGTGTGTGTGTGTGTGTGTGTGTGTGTGTGTGTGTGTGTGTGTGTGTTACTCTATGTTACTCTGTCATTTTCTGGTTGTGTCATTATGTGTGTGTGTGTTTGTGTGTGTGCCAGGTTGCCTGTATGTATTGTGTGTGTGTGTGTGTATAATCTGGGTGTGTGTTTTATGATTAATGGACAGATCACAGCTGATGGATTGATGATGTTGGGTGGTGTTGCAGGTGTGTTTGTGATGCTGCAAGGGCAGGTGGCAAGTCTGACGGGCTCTGCTCTCTACCATCAGTAAGTTTGCCTGTCAGCATTATGAAGTTTAGTGATCAGTGAAGTACAGAACACAGTTTGGTTTGTTTGAGTGGTTTCCACCTAACCAGATGCACTTTAACTGCTTTCTACCATCAGTAAGTTTAGTTTGGTTTGTATGAGTGTTTTCCACCTAACCAGATGCCCTTTATTTGTTATATGATTGAGACTGTTACCATTGTATTTGCTTATTTGGTGCCACTGGTATTCAAGCATGTTGCTACCTTTGGTTGTTCTTTTATGGTAATAAAATTGTTTCAGATTTTTAAACTGATTTCTTTGAATTCACATATCTACTTATGATTGTGGTGGAAAATATTTCTTTAGAGTTGTATAATAGTTTAATTCATACGTTTGAAATTAATGTGTTTCTGACTGCTTAAAGTTCCCCCCCCCCCCCTCCCAGTTTTTTTTAGGGGGTTTGGCATGGTTGGGAATATGACCTTATTCAGTTATGAGTTATTGTATGGATTTCTGTATTGGACTTTTACAGTTTAAAATGAATTTCTTTCATTTTATTTTTACATAGGTTTTGGTAAGGGAAGGTCTTTGTTTAAGTGGTCCTCAGGAGCCAGTTGCATTGCTCAGATGGAAGAGCCTAGGATGGTCTTAACCCACTACTGTGTGTAGTATGGAACTGACCAGTGGCGTAGTTTGGTCAACGTAGGCATTTAGTCACGTGTAACTGTCAAAAAGTTAGAACCAAGCAATGCAACTGGCTCCAGGACCCTAGCAGCAAACGTTTCAGTGTCATTATGATACAGTCATATATGTAAAAGCCCATTTGAGTCTATACAAATGAACATAGGACTCGCAGCTCATGAAGGAGAAGTATCATAAATATTGGTCATTCTCTGGATTTGGTTTGGTTGAGGGTGGGGGTGAGGGGGTTGGTTATTGGTTTTTGTGTCCACATCTATAGTTTTGATTCAGCTGGATATGTTCTTCATTGTCAGGCTGAAAGAGGCCAGTCGCAAGTACAGATCTGTTGCCAAGGCCTGCAGTCTGGAACTGCAGCTTTTATTAAGTAAGTGTGTGTGTAAAAAAATTATTTGTAATCTGTCAGTAGTTAGCATTCCATCCTCATGCAGTAAATATGTGTGCAGTTTTTTATGGAAGCATCATCTGATGAGAACGTGTAAGCACCCTGCTACTTCTTTGTACATCAGTCTGTCATATTGATAACTTACATGACAGTGCAGCCATCTCTCGACAGTATTAACATAAAGAACAGAGAGTAAACCCTCAGGTGAAATAATCCAGTCAGGCAATCAGGCAAGAAACTGTTTTGATACATGAGGGATTATATGATTTCACTGGCTGTTTGGTATACAGAGAATTTTCTGTTTTTAGGTACTGTTGCTAAGGAAGAAGGTGACAAAATGGTCAAAATGTTTATCTGCCAGTACAGTATCTCTGTGGGTCTGAGTTTGAATCCTGGTCTTGCCCTTTCTCCTAAGTTTGATTTGAGAACCAAACTGAGCATGTATCCGTTCAGATGAGACAATAATATGAGGTCCTGTTTGCAGCACTCACTTGGTGCACTGACTAAGAACCCATGTCAAGGAGAGTTCTGTCCTCGGGGAAAATTATGTTGTAGAAGTCCTTACACAAATATGTATGCATGCACCTAAGGCCTCACTAGCGTGTTGAATTACGCTGCTGGTCAGGCATCAGCCTTGGAGGTGTGGTGAAGGGTATATTGATTTGTCTGAACGCGGTGATGACTTATTGAGAAACTGAAAATGAACTGAAACTGACTTTGGAAATAGAACTGCCATTGTAAGAGATGAGTGCATGTTCAGATTGACTGTTGTGGAAATAGAACTGCCATTGTAAGAGATGAGTGCATGTTCAGATTGACTGTTGTTACTGATATTTAATTACATGTTTCCATTGTGTTTACCAGGTAAATCAACAGATGAAGGGGAAAGAGACTACTACAGCAATCAGATTGAACTGTTGGAATCCATGCAGTTAGTCTGGAGCCTGTGTGAAATCCTCTTCATTGACATAGCACCGGGTAATCTATAACATTCTCTTTTTTGACATAGTTACAGGTAATCTGTAACATTGTCTTCGCATAGCAGCAGGTAATCTGTAGAATCTTGTCATGGACATAGCACCAGGTAATCTGTAACATTCTCTTCATTGACATAGCTACAGGTAATCTTAACATTTTCTTCATTGACAAAGCTACAGGTAATCTGTAACATTCTTGTCATTAACATAGCTACAATTAATCTGTGTCATTCCACATTGACATAGCACCAGGTAATCTGTGAAATTCTCTTCATTGAAATTGTGTCAGATAATCTGTGAAATTCTCTTAATTGACTTTGTATAGGCAGTCTGTAAAATTCTTTCAATTGAGATAGCACCAGGTAATCTTAACAGCCTGTCAGTTTGAGCGGTGTACACTATCATGACGTGGCTGTTCAACTGCTGGCAAAAGTGTGATCAGTCTGTAACAGATGAAGCTCTAACTTATCACTTTCATGTCACCATAGATTTCTCTGTGAGAAATTGATGATGCTCTCCCAGGTGGGAGAGTATGGCCACCGTACAGTGTCACCCATTTCTTCCAGTCTGCAAGTTCGTTTTTGTATTGAAGTTGGTTTTTTTTTTCTCTTTTCAAAGTTGTTTTTTTCTGTAGAATTTTGCCTCAGACATCTCTCTTGTTGCTGTGGGTTTTTTTTTGGTTTTTTTTTTTACATGTGCTAAATGCATGCTGCACACTAGGCATGCTGCACATGCGATCTTGGTTTATCATCTAATTTGAAAGACTAGTACCCACCAGCCAAGATCTAGTGGAGAGGGAAATAAAAATCCTGGAACTGATCCCAGGACAATTGGTTCCTTGTTTGGCGCATCATCTCTAGGTCTAAGGGACATAACTCACATGCCTATGACCAGCTTTGATATGGTACATTTTTTGTGTGAGAGGTGATATAATTATGATTGCTCAGTTGTGACAAGGGACATGTCTGTACAGGATAATATATTGTACTTTTGTATCCCCATATATTGGGCTCTATGTACCTCACACGAAACAATAGACACACAGAAGTGCATAATGGCAGACAACAGCACATGAAGACATACAAGAAAACAAAAATGTGTGTATATACACCAAGACATATTTGTGTGTGTGTGTGGCAGGGGAGATGGTGCTGGTACAGCTGCTGAACTGGATCAGGTGGCACTTCCCTGTGGGTCGGGAGATGGCACAGGATGTGTTGCAGGAGGAGTCCCCAGAACAACACCCTGTCTATTGGGACGCTGTGAGTTGATGTGTATGGGTGGGAGGGGCTGGGGTGGGAAGGGGGAGGGGGGGGCAACACAGACAGGGGGAGGGGGTGGGAGGGTATAGACCTAATGGTGGAACCCTGTCTAATGGTGGAATCTTGTCTAGTGGGACGTTGTGAGCCAATTTTGGGGGGTGGGTGGGGGGGCAACATGAACATGAGTGGAGTGGGAGGGTGGAGACCTGATGATGGAACTTCTGTGTTCCTGATCACTTATTGTGAGTCATGGCTTACCTTGACACTGTGAGATGCTGGGCGGGGTGGGAGAGGAAAGGGACCTAAGGTGGAAGTTTAGTGTTCCTGATCACTTGCTGTGAGTCATGGCTTACCTTGACACTGTGAGATGCTGGGCGGGGTGGGAGAGGAAAGGGACCTAAGGTGGAAGTTTAGTGTTCCTGATCACTTGCTGTGAGTCATGGCTTACCTTGACACTGTGAGATGCTGGGCGGGGTGGGAGAGGAAAGGGACCTAAGGTGGAAGTTTAGTGTTCCTGATAACTTGCTGTGAGTCATGACTTACCTTGACACTGTGAGATGCTGGGTGAGGTGGAAGGGGGGAGGGACCTAAGGTGGAACTTAGTGTTCCAGATCACTGGAGCACTGGGGGCACCACAGATAGGGGATTGGATGGAAAGGTGAAGGGCTCTTTGAGAGGGAGGGGGTAAGACTCAAAGTTGAAACTTTGGTGAGCTTGATTACTATAATTCATGGCTCACTGAGGCACTGCAAGCTTCTTGGGTCAGCATGGGAGGGTCATAGAATCAGTGGGATTAGAGTTGAGTTTCAGTAATGGTGATTGCTTTGATTCATGGCTTTTAAATACACAGCTGCTTGGGGCAGCACAGATGGAGGGTGTGGGAGTTGGGATGATTAAAATTGGAACTTCAGTGTTCCTGATTACTGTAAAACATTTGAGTTTCAAGGAGGCGTCAAAGCTTACAGACTGATCCATATACACGATAACACATTCTCTACCATAACACATTTGAAATTAAGCTGTTGCAGAGAGTGCATAGGTAAAGTAGGGGAAAGGATGATGTATATGTGTCAGCGGACTTTATGTACCTGTCTGTGCAGGGAAAGGATGACCTAGATCTGCCCATGGACATTGTGCACCTGTGTGAGCAGGGAAAGCATGATGTAGATGTGTCAGTGGATGATGTAGATGTGTCAGCAGACATTGTGTACCTGTGTGTGTGCAAGGAAAGGATTATATAGATGTTTCAGTGGACACTGTGTACCTGTGAGTGTGTGTGCATGGAAAGAATGGTATAGATGTGTTAGTGGGCATTGTGTACCTATGTGTGCAGGTGTTCCGTTTGCTGCTTCAGGGAGAAATAGAGCGAGTGCGTAAGCTGCTGTCTTTACATTCCTGCAGTCAGACCCAGCCTTTCATCAGTGTGGAAGAGCTTCTGAAGAAAATGCCACAGTGGGGGGTAGGGTTTGTGTATTATGCTTGTGTGCTGAAAAAGAAAGTTTGTGTGTGTGTGTGGTGTGTGTGCGTGTGTGTGTGCGCGCGCGTGCGTGCGCGCACGCATACATGTGACCAAGATTTCTCTTTTGCCCATGGGATGTTCTGGTAAAGAGACACAGTATGCAGAAAAAGGAAAAACCGAAAATTGTATTTGACATGAAAAAAAAAAAATCCATTAAAGTCAGTTACAAAAATGATGTTTTACTTTATTATATATGAGAGCTTAAGGAGAAATAATGAAACTTTACACATATGTGTACAGTCTTTTTTTCTTTTCTTTTTTTTTCCAGAATCTTCATTCTATATCTCTGGCGGAATTTGACCTGAAGTGGCGACACTGGCGAGAAGAATGCATGCGGCGTTACGATGAAGGGCAGTTCACTGCCTTTGGTCAGCTGGAGAGGGTGGTGCAGGTAGACAGTCACTCAACCTGTTTCTGTTTGAATTTCAAGGTGTCAGAACGTGTGGACTGATCCATGTTTGCCACACCACTTCGAGAAAGCAGCTGCCTGACCTAGGCTTTCAGAGCCTACCAGATTAAAAAATACAACCACCACACACACACATACACACATGCACATAGATAGATAGACATGAAAAAAAAAAGAAGTTTTTTGTGTGTGTGTGTTTTTTGTTTCACTTCATCTTAAGAAACCCTAATTTCCTACCTGAATATTTTCTTTTTACATGATGCCTGGTGTGTGTGTGTGGTAATCGGGGAAAAGTGTGCCAGTTACTCATTCGTTTTTCACTTTGATATTTGTTTACGAGCATTTGTGTCTTAAAAATGTTACTGAACATTTTCAATTTTTTTATGATGATTGAAATTTACACACACATGTACACAGCGTGCACACAAGCCATTGTTTCATTTTATCTTAAAATGTAATATTATCTTACCTGATTTTTTTTTTTTTTAACGTGATAATTGATTGTGCTTGCTGATAAGGGAAGGGTGTGCCAGTTACTCAGTAGTTTTTCACTTTGATATTTGTTGACGACCAGTTGGATGAGCAGAAAGAAAATTTTCTGTTTTAATTGCTTGAATCAGACAATAAACTATTTTGAACTGAATTGAATTGAATCAAAGTAAACAAAAATGAAATAATATGAGTACAAAGTAAAACAAATAGGTAAATAAAAAAAAAAATAAAAAAAAAAAAGGTATGTAGAAGGGAAGTAATTAAAATAAGAATGAAATAGGGCGTTCATCTGTTTCTGTTAATCATTGGTCCACATACATGTTTATACACTTATGAGTATGTGTGGAATCGAGAAGTGACAAAGCATTAGTTTGCTTTTATTCTAAGAATTGTGTTTTATTACTCTCACTGCTGTGCGCTCAAGGTTTGGCGTTGGAATGTGTATGTTTTTAAATGTTTAGATGAAGTACAGTGTCTGCACATGCATAGAAACAGCACACACATACTCATTCACACTTTCTTGTGTGGTTTTGTTTTGAGAAAGATGAAGAGCATTTGCAGTGCTGACTGTGTCTGTGGGTCTGCCTGTAGGTGCTGTGTGGAGACGTGCTGGTGTTTTCGGAGCTGAAGGACCTGTGTGAAACATGGTACCACCTCCTGGTCTCACAGCTCCTGTATCAGAACCCCACAGTGCGGCCTGCAGACCTCGGCTTTCATGTTCAGGTCCGTGCAGTGCTCTGTAATAATAATGATGATAATAAAGTGTTGGTTTTTTTAAATATAATTTTATTTTATGTTTTTTTAAAATATAGTTTAATTACATATACTAAACCTGTGACCCAACAAGTGCAGACTCCGGCATGGGTCTGACATTCCTGTCCTGTGCAATGATGATAGTAAAGTGTTGGGTTTTTTTAATATAATTTTATTTTATGTTTTTTTAAAATATAATTTTATTTTATTATTATAATTATTAATATTTATCTTGTGCAGAGACAAATCAGAGTGCTTACACACCAGTCACTCGCAACCACACACAGGCCTGAATCAGAAGGAAGACAGATAAAACTTGGAAGTAGAATACTAGAGAAACTATAGACTCACTAGGAAGAGGGAGGGGAAGGGGCTGGAGGCTGAGCTGTGTTTGAAAGACATTGATTTTAAGAGCTGAGTGCAGAGAATGGATGTAGTAAAAAGACGAAGCTCAGTCAAAGTGTAAAGGTCGCAGAGAGGAAGCAAAAGCAGCGGCTGACTGTGAAGTGTTTGAATCTGGGGATGCGGAAACAGAGTGGATCTGAAGCTGATCAAAGAGTTTCAAGACATTCATTTTTGAAAGAAAAAGTTTTGTTTATTGTCACACTTGAACCCGGGTTTCAAAGTCCATGTTTGATTGTTGCTGTATTTGTAAAAATTATGTTAGAAAAATTTCCGTGTTTGCAAGTTCAGTTTTATTAGGATCTGGTTTTAAGACTGAGTGATAAAACATTTCTTTTGTTGTGGAAAAGAAGTTGAGATTTCTTGATTGTATTCCCCAGATGTGCAGAAATTATGTGTGCACTGTATGTTGACACTAAAGTGGTGGGTTTGAATTTACTAGATTATTCTCTTGAGCATTGAAATACATATGTTCTCTTCCTCAATACAGAACTAGGAATAATTTGTTGTGAATGAAATGTTAGTGATGTTATTTATTCTTTGTCATGATTACTACCACTAAAATTGACTAGGTATGAAAAATATTATACTTATTATGCCAGGATTGTTTTACATGAATTGTCAGCAGAATTATTTTATGATTACTACAGCCATAATGTGCTGTCAAGAGTATTATCATTATCATTATTACTGTGCACCACCAGGCATGTATGGAGGAATTTCAGCGGGTGGGTCACCGCCTGGGTAGCTTGGACAACATTCTGCAGGCAGCGCTGGAGTTTGACCTGCACCAGGTCATCAAAGACAGCAGGTGTGTGGACTCTACAAACATAATTTCATTTAACCAAATTTGAATGTAATAACCACTGATTACATATTGGAAAAGGCTGGGTAAATGGAATTCCAAGGGAATACTGATATGATGATGTGTTCGTTGAGATGTGTTGTATTCAGTGATGTGTGTTGTGTGTTGTACAGCATGTGTCTGGGGGATCGGAGTTGGTGGTTCGGTGCTCACCTCACTGACATTCTGCATCACTGCGGCCAGATTGACTCACAGAAACTGGAGTACGTACATCTTGTTGTGGAGTCTGTTCTGTCTGCACATTTGTCAGTTTCTCAGCAAATAGCACACACACACGCACACGCATTGAATTGTGTCAAACAACAAAAGAATCTTACCAATTAAATCCTCTCTCAAAAGAGTATATTGATCACTTGTTGCAGATTTGGATCCAATCTGCGAGAGTATCTTTTGCTGGAGTATGTGGCTGGTCTCATGTCTCATGACAGGTATGTCTGTTGTCTCTTTGTACATATTTTAAGTTGATAATGATGACAATAATGAAGCTTTTATATTGAGGACCCAGTGTGGTATAGTGTAGAGGTATTGGCAGTTTTCAGGGAAAGTAATAATGCAAAGGATGGTCATACACATGCACACACACTCACAATGTGCACGCATTCATGCATGTGCATGCACACACACATATATGCTACACATCTAATATTGCTTGAAGTGAAAAAAAACTTTCAATTAAAAAATAACACACAACACACACAAACCAATACACAACCCCACAGATGTATATGTATCTGATGTGCACTGTATCGGCAGAAAGGTTTTTATGTTGTTTGCGGCCTGTGGCAAGTTGGCATCCATTACATAGAGCACCTTCATGCAATCACTCATGCCATTAAAGTGAAAAAACTTTGAAATCAGACGTAACACACACAAGCCAGCACTTATCACCACATATGTATCTGATGTGCACTGCATTAGCAGTAATGGTTTCATGTTGTGTGCGGTCTGTGGCAAGTTGGCACCCATTACATGGACCACTGTCATGCATGCACACATCTTATATCATTAAAGTGAAAAAGCGTTGAAATCAAACGTAACACACACAACGCACACAGACCAGCACACGATCCCACAGATGTTATGTATCTGATGTGCACTGTATTGGCAGTGAGTTTTTGGTGTTGTGTGCAGTCTGTGGCAAGTTGGCATCGACTACCTCGACCACTGTCCCGTGTTTGGCAAGTAAGTCTAATATTTGATTTTGTTTTGGGCAAGTAAGCCGATGCTTGATTTCTTTTGTTTGGGGCAAGTTGGTCAATGCCTGAATTCTTTCTTCTGTATGGGTATGTTTATGTCATAAGATATTTTTATTGTGGCCTTGGAAAAGTATTGAATTTTGTTTTCATCTCATGTGTGTGAACTCAGGGTGGATGATGTGAAGGTGATGGTCATGGCAGTGATGATGATGTTGGTGATGATGATGATGACAGGGAGCAGATGAAGCTGTACATTGAAAGCATACCCCTGGACTCAGAGCGCAAGGCCAACAAACTGATCCACATCTGTGAGGAGAGAGATCTCACAGAACAAGGTGAGTGGGAACTTTTTGTGTGTGTGTGGTTTTTTGATTTTTTTGGGTTTTTTTTGTTTCTTGGTTACCTGGTGTGATTACCTGTTTCAGTCCAGAGTATTTGCAGTATGATTGGTTACGTGGTGCATGACTACCTGTTTCAGTTTTAAGTATCTGCAGTATGATTGGTTACTTGGTGTGTGGCTACCTGTTTCAGTCCAAAGTATCTGCAGTATGATTGGTTACCCGGTGTGTGACAACCTGTTTCAGTCCAGAGTATCTGCAGTATGATTGGTTACCTGGTGTGTGACTACCTGTTTCAGTCCAAAGTATCTGCAGTATGATTGGTTTCCTTGTGTGTGACTACCTGTTTCAGCCCAAAGTATCTGCAGTATGATTGGTTACCTGGTGTCTGACTACCTGTTTCAGTCCAAAGTATCTGCAGTATGATTGGTTACCTGGTGTGTGACTACCTGTTTCAGTCCAAAGTATCTGTAGTGTGATTGGTTACCTGGTGTGTGGCTGCCTGTTTCAGTCCAGAGTATCTGCAGTATGATTGGTTACCTGGTGTCTGACTACCTGTTTCAGTCCAAAGTATCTGCAGTATGATTGGTTACTTGGTGTGTGACTACCTGTTTCAGTCCAAAGTATCTGCAGTATGATTGGTTACCTGGTGTGTGACTACCTGTTTCAGTCCAAAGTATCTGCAGTATGATTGGTTACCTGGTGTGTGACTACCTGTTTCAGTCCAAAGTATCTGCAAGATCATGGGAGTGCGGTGTTCACAGGATGGGCGACTGGGGTCGGCGCTGTCCTGGTTTCTGAGATCCAAGGTAACTTGACCTGGTGTCTTCCACTGGGTGATGTCCTGTATTTGATCGCCAGTACTGTATTGTGTTGTGCTAAGTTGTGTTTTGCTGTGTTGTGTTGCATTGCATTTTTTGGTTTGTTTTGGATTGCTTGGTATTGTACTGTATTGTGTTGTATTGTACTTTTATCAGTATTGTAACGTATTGTATTGTGTTGTGCTGTGTTTTATTTTGCTGTATGTGTTGCATTACATTTTGTTGTTTTGGATTGCTTTGCATTGTACTGTATTGTGTTGTTTTGTACTGTATTGTGTTTTATTACTTTTTATCAGTATTGTAATGCAGTTGTTTTTTGTTGTACTGTAATGTATTATGTTGTGCTGTGTTGTATTTTGCTGTGTTGTGTTGCATGACACTTTGTTGCTTTGCATTGTACTGAATTGTGTAGTATTGTACTGTATTGTGTTGTATATTACTTTTTATCAGTATTATGTATATGGTATTGAATTGTATTGCATTGTATTGTATTGTGCTGTATTAATTTTTATCACAACAGATTTGTCTCTGAAATTTAGACTGCTCTTCCTGGGTAGAGCATGTCTTCAACTGCAATGATTTATGTTGTTAAATCTTTCTCATTTCCTAATGCAGGATTTCTTCAGCTGCAGTGATTTATGTTTTCACCTTACAGATTTCCAGTCTCATCACTGTAATGTTTCCCACTGAATATCTTCTGATAGCACACTTGGTGTGTTCCTTCAACTGTATCAAGTGTTCTCAAATTTGTGTGCTTTCTTTTTCTTCATCTACAGTTCCTACATTCACTCATATATACGACAAGGCTTTTACATGAATGACTGTTTTTAGGCAGCCGTTTTCAAAGGCATACTTGCTGGATACATTCTTGTTTCCTTAACCCAATAAATGTCTTGGATAATGGGATCTTCAACATGCATATTTTTGGGGTGATATATGTAGGGTATGTTCTTGGTTTCATAACGCACCCGAACGTTAACATGGATTGCAGGATCTTTGATGTGTGCATTTGATGGTTTCAGGATGTGTCGGCAGCGACCCGGCTCACAGAGAAATTCCTAGAGGAGTACAAGGAAGCGGGGAGCTTCTCTCACCTGGATCTGTTGGATCACCTGGGGCCCACCATGCTGCTGACCCAACAGCTCACCTTTCTGGGTCAGTGTCACTGATGTGTGTGCGTGCGTGCGTGTGTGTGTGTGTGTGTGTGTGTGAGAGAGAGAGAGAGAGAGAGTGTATGTGTGTGTGTGTTTGTATGCATGTGTGAGATACTGTGTGTGTAAGTGCTTTTGTAAGTGTGAGACTGTTGTGTATGTGCCTGTGTATATCTATGAGGAAGTGTGTGCTTGTGTATGGATATGTGGATTTGGACTTCGGATCCAATAATCCAAGTTAAACCTCCCGATTTAGCATAGTGTTTTGTCCTTGTTTCAGGCACTTTTCCCCTATTTTCCTTCCTCCACCCCAGCTGTGAATGGGCACCTGACCAGTCAGAGAAGATTAAAGCAACAAAAGGAGAAGATAGGGCCCCCTGCATTCCTATGCCGATTCTAGACACGTTTAATATGAATTTACTGCCACTATGGCTATGGGACCTTTAATCTTTTTCATTGTAATTGAAGAATACAATGATTGTAATTTGACAGCAGTATCCATTGCTTGGCGTGCGTGATATTGCAGGTAAATACAGAGAGTTCCACAGACTGTATCAGGACAAGGACGTCAAGGGGGCGGCCTCCCTGCTCCTCCATCTGCTGACGGCAAGGGCAGCACCAAGGCAGTGAGTGACCTTCATCTTGTCATGAATAATGATAATGTGAATTTATATAGTGTCTGTTCTCTAAATAGGGCTCTCAGCACTTTACAAAAATGGGTGAATATACATAGGCGTGCAAGCACACACATGCATGCACATGCTCACACACGCACACGCATGCACACACACACACACACATGCATACACACTCATGCACATGATGAGAAGTACGTATTTCCATGTGGTGTAAAAAAGTTCATGGGCACAGATGTGTGAACAGAATGGTAAAAATCTGATTTATCTCCAGGCTAGTTTGAGATGCTAGTGTGAAGACTAAAAGTGGGTATATTGGAATGTGGATTGAGTACAGGAACTACTTAATTCTTTCATGACGATGCTAGCCCAACAGCAACAGTTTTTTTTTGCAGTCGGCCCTTTCCACTCAGTATATAGCTGTTGCCAGTGCAAAGTAATTAGCTTTTATTTTATTTCCCACACCCTGCTATAGATGTGGCAGTGTAGTGATGTCACCAGCAGAAAAAGCAACGCTTAACTCTTTCCATACGAACGGCGAAAAGAGACGACGTTAACAGCATTTCACCACAATTACCATCATCAAAGTATTGCAAGCGGAAGGCTCTTATACTGAAGAGGTGAATGTTGACAAAGAATACCACAATTCTGACGACGGAAGCTAAAGGTTGGGTCATTCAGACACCCACTGGACACCCGAGGGGTCTGCGTAGAGGACTGAGAAGAGAGGACTGGCCGTACTGAGTGAGTTAAAACTAGGCACATTGTAAAAATTATATCCATCTTTTCACTGCTTCGTGCACTGGTACATTCTCTGTCCTGGCCAACTTTTTACCCAGGCTGGAAATAGCACACATTCCATGTTCGGGAATTCCTGCCTTATGCACACTGTCTTTATTTTAGTCATGCTGGCATCTCAAGTATAATCATTGTAGCAAGACAGTGAACACAGCTGCTTACATAAAACCCTGTCTTAAACATTTAAAAGTTGTTACGTCATTCGTACAGCCAAAAGAAAGGCAGCAGAGTTTTTCATCGCTCTGCTGTCTACATGTGGCTGGCTAGTCTGCAGGGAACAATGTGTTGGCCAGCTACATGTGGCTGACTGGTCTGCAGGGAACAATGTGTTGGCCAGCTACATGTGGCTGGCTGGTCTGCAGGGAACAATCTGATGGCTGGCTACATGTGGCTGGCTGGTCTGCAGGGAACAATGTGTTGGCTGGCTACATGTGGCTGACTGGTCTGCAGAGAACAATGTGTTGGCTGGCTACATGTGGCTGGCTGGTCTGCAGGGAACAGTGTGTTGGCCAGATACATGTGGCTGACTGGTCTGCAGGGAACAATGTGTTTGCTGTCTACATGTGGCTGACTGGTCTGCAGGGAACAATGTGTTGGCCAGATACATGTGGCTGACTGGTCTGAAGGGAACAATCTGTTGGCTGTCTACATGTGGCTGGCTAGTCTGCAGGGAACAATGTGTTGGCCAGCTACATGTGGCTGACTGGTCTGCAGGGAACAATGTGTTGGCCAGCTATATGTGGCTGACTGGTCTGCAGGGAACATTGTGTTGGCTGTCTACATGTGGCTGGCTAGTCTGCAGGGAACAATGTGTTGGCAAGCTATATGTGGCTGGCTGGTCTGCAGGGAACAATGTGTTGGCTGGCTACATGTGGCTGACTGGTCTGCAGGGAACAATGTGTTGGCCAGCTACATGTAGCTGGCTAGTCTGCAGGGAACAGTGTGTTGGCCAGCTACATGTGGCTGGCTGGTTTGCAGGGAACAATGTGTTGGCCAGCTACATGTGGCTGACTGGTCTGCAGGGAACAATGTGTTGGCCGGCTACATGTGGCTGGCTGGTCTGCAGGGAACAATGTGTTGGCCAGCTACATGTGGCTGACTGGTCTGCAGGGAACATTGTGTTGGCCAGCTACAGGTGGCTGACTGGTCTGCAGGGAACAATGTGTTGGCTGGTTACATGTGGCTGGCTGGTCTGCAGGGAACAATGTGTTGGCTGGCTATATGTGGCTGGCTGGTCTGCAGGGAACAATGTGTTGGCTGGCTATATGTGGCTGACTGGTCTGCAGGGAACAATGTGTTGGCTGGTTACATGTGGCTGACTGGTGCAGGGAACAATCTGTTGGCTGGCTACATGTGGCTGACTGGTCTGCAGGGAACAATGTGTTGGCCAGCTACATGTGGCTGACTGGTCTGCAGGGAACAATGTGTTGGCCAGCTACATGTGGTTGACTGGTCTGCAGGGAACAATGTGTTGGCTGGCTACATGTGGCTGGCTCATTTGAAAAAATTCTATATCTTGGCAGTTCTTTTTTTTAAGTTTGCATTTTTGTTTTTGTTTCAAATGGCAAGGCCTTTTACCCTCTCAGTTCCAAACCTATTTTATGTTCACTGACAACTGTTTTCCAAGGTATGTTTTGGTTACAGAGGGTAATGACTTTAAAAAAAATCCTAGCTTGCAAACTGTTATAGAAAGTATGTGTAACCTATACTTTTCTGAAAGGAAAATGAACACAGTATCCACATAGTACAACTGCACATGAATTTAATCATTTTGTGATTGGAAAATTCCTACAAGAACACAGACAGATATTTCCGTCGTTGGGCATTTTTTTTTTTTTTTTTTTTGCACACCGGAAGGGGGGAAATTTCCATCCTGTGGCACTGAAAAGGTTAAACTATTCTGAATATTCTGCTGACGTTGTTTCAGTGGGTAATGTGTTGGTGTGTTGTTTCAGCTTCTGGGTGACATTACTGATGGATGCCTTACCACTGTTGGAAACCCCACAGGTGGGTTCAGTGACAACACTAACATGGAATCTCCTCTTTCTTGAATCCTAGTTGGAAGAGAAAATTTTGTGGCATGTCGCAGTGTTTGTGTGTGTGTGTGTGTGTGTGTGTGTGTGTTCATTCTTCTGTGTAACGTCCATGAACAACTGTGATTTTAGATGTAAAAAATCAACCCTTTCTCCACCCCATGTCTCATGTCATCACTAGTTTTCCTATTCCTCCCACCAGAATTTGCATTACAAACAATTATATATAAGACAAAACAAATTAACTACTTAACTAGTAAATTACAGCAGACAGCTTGTGGGGTTCCTCTGTGTGTGTGTGTGTGTGTGTGTGGTTGTGTATATATAGGTGTGTATATATACATGTATAATTGTATATGATGGAGGAGGGGTGTGTGTGCATGGTGCGTGTTTGTGTGCATGCATTTGTGTCAGTATGCGTTTTAATTCTGGTGGGAGAGGGATAGGATTGCACATTGGTTGGATAGAAGGAATAGAGTTGGTGAAGAGGGAGGAGAAAAGAAAGCAGATAATGAGAGATGGAAGGGGTTCATGTGGCATGTGTAATGTGTTTCATTACAAGGTTGTGTTTGTGTGTGTGTTCTAATGATGGAAGAATGTATTGTTCAGTTGTGACTGCTGTAGATAGTATAAATAGTACAGATCCATGTGTTGTATTTGTGTGTTGAGGGTGTGTGTGTCTGGTGTGGCATATGTGTGTGTGTTTGTGTGTGTGTAGTTGTTTGAATGTGGTGTGTGTGTGTAGCTGTACAGATCCATGTGTTGTATTTGTGTTTTGAAGGGGTATGTATCAGGGGTGGGATGCATGAGTGAACTTAGCAGCGCTTAGTTTGCTTATTGTTAAGAATGTTCCGAACTCCACGGTAAATTCCATATACTTAGGTACATTCATAACTCTAAGCAAACTTAACGCTGCAAAGATCGTCTCATGCAGATCGGCCCTAGTATGGTATACGTTTGTGAGCCTGTTTGTGTGGCTGTGTGTTTAGTTGTGTGAGTGTGATGTGTGTGTGTGTGTGTGTGGCATGTATACATGTGTGAGTGGCTGTGTAGTGTGGGATATGTGTGTGTGGAGAGTTTGTGTATGTGAGTGTTGTAGTGTTTTATAAATATATTGATATTTATATAGATATCTATATCTGTACAGAGATGCCAACTGTTATGATTTGGCTGTATTTTGTGTCGCTCAATCGCAGTTTGTTCCGACATTACACCAACATCAAAATTGTTCCGAGTTCATTTTCGACTACATAGCATGGTAACATGCTTCCTGTCGTAACATTAGTCTGACACTCTGGACCTATTGATCATGAGACCAAGGCAGTCACTACTAACCTTGGTCTTGCGTGATGATGCTCAGCAAATCGTGTGCATGTTTACATTGAAACAGCATTGAGTGGACCAATCAGCCTAATCGTTTGCCCGAACAAGAGAGTACATGGCTGAATCAAGTTGTGTCTCAGTCAAACAGTGTCTGTGCCCAGTGGATTGCTGATGTGGCTCAGAGTCAAAGTGTTCCTACCAAATTCAAAATGTTCCAAGTTTCCTGATTGTTCCTGCAAACACTTGACAGGGGTTTGCGTCTCTCTCTCTCTCTATATATATATCATGTGTTTATGTATATGTGTGTGACAGGTGGTGCTGGGCACCAACCAGACGTACGAACTGATGCACTGTCTGGAGGAGCTGACCCAGGAGCTGTCCAGAACCACTGTGAAGACCCCGCCCCCCACCTCACCCTCCTCTCAGTCTGCGGCCCCCACACAGGTGAGTCGGCCCCACACTTGTTCACCACTCACCTGTCCTCTTTCTTGACAGTATTCCCAGTCTTGTTTTCAGGCTACTGATGATTTTGTTGAATTGTATTACTTTTTTTTGTTATGACATGTTCTTCGATTAAAACTAAGGCTGCTCTCCACAGGAAGAGCGCACTACCACAGTTTTTTTTTCCATGTCTGCGAGTGTATCTATTTTCCCATCAAAATGGATGTTTCTAAAGAATTTTACTGGGAACAATCCCTTTGTTTTTGTGTATTTTTTACATGCACTAAGTGCATGCTACACACAGGACATCGGTTTTATCAATTCCTCTGAAAGACTTTTATCATGTTTGAATCTATAATTCATTTCTTCTTCTTTTTTTTTAAGAATGGAAGCTTCTCTTGTGTTGAAATGTATTGCATATCTGTTTGTCTTCAGGCTGTGGATATTATGGCATTGCAATATGCTGTATTTCTGTTTGAAAATTATGGATGGTTTTGTGGTGTTGAAATGGCTACATTTCTATTTTTAGACAGATGATTTTGTGGAATTTAAATCATGTTGCATTACTGATCTAGACAATGGGTAAATTTATTATGTTGAAATAAAAAAAAAAAAAAAGAAGTAAATTTAAATAGGGCCTAATCTGTTAACAGGGCTCTAGGTGCTTTACCAAAATATACATTTTGTAATCATTTTTTCCCACATTGATATTAATTGTTAGTGATCTAGAACCCTGTGTTGAGGAGGTGGAACACATTTTGAATACCTATTATTATTTTATTTTTAGACACAAAAACTGTGATTTATGCTTAGACAGAAATTGTAGAAAGGTGTTTGTTGTTTTCAGACACTGTCGCAGAGTGACCTGGACAAGCTGAAGTACCTGAGGTTGGCGCTGTGTCGCAACCTGTCCCGCTCCATCGTGCAGGAGGGAACCATTGTACCCACTTAAACAAAGGGCCACAACTCCTCCATCAACATGTGGACCATTATGCCCTCTTAAAGGGCTGTAACTCTTTGAACATGTGGACCATTGCTCCCTCTTAACCCTTTGAGCCCCGAATTCCTGAGCAATTTTAACCCTTCTGCCTGAGCTCCTGAGCCAAAATTTGCAAATAATTGGTATTAAACCCTTTGAGCCCTGACCACCGCTTTACCGGTGGCAGAGAAAAATGACATAATGCCCGGCCACCTGTTGAGCGGTGCGTAAACACTTGAAGCGTGCAGTCTCAACCTGGCCCATCAGGGCAGAAATCAGGGACAAAACGTGCGAGAAAACAACTGTACACAACGCAGCAAGTAATTGATATGCTTGATGATTTATCGGAGGTAGAGTATGACAATGATTACTCTGATAGTGAGGTGGAATTCAAATCGGATGATTTTGCTACAGATAGTGATGTTGAAAATGAATCTGAGCATGCAGAATCAGTTGACCAAAGGAGGCGTGTCAGGTTGAGACTCTGCACGGTTTATGGTAGAAATCGATCTTTTTTATCCAAAGCACATGCACAGTGAGGGGGCGCGGCAATGTTGGTACTGTGTTTGCTGGCATCGGAATATTACGGTTTTTCTGATTGGCTCTTCAATATAAGTCAACCAATAGCAAAACATGACACAAGTGTTTACGCACTGCTCAACCGGTGGCCAGGCATTATGCCACCCCTCCCCACCACCGGTAAAGTAGTGGTCAGGGCTCAAAGGGTTAAAGGGTTGAAACTCCATCAGCAGGAAACCCAGGAGCTTTCAGCACGAACAAAGCTGGAAAAATGTGGACTCTCTTGTGGTGATCTGTGTTCACAGTGTGTGTTTTGCCATACACATTCAGGGCCACTGGCAGCAGTTGAAAAGGATGTTGTGGGATCACACGTTGCATGTGGCAGCAGTACAAGTGACTTCTTAGGATAATGACTGTGACACATTCATCTGTGCAGTCGTTCACAGGATGAAATGTCTGCCAGCCTTTTCTGTCAGTTATCATAAAAGCTGGAGGTGTGATTCAGTTTTTAGTAATATGTGTGTGTTGATTCCAAGCAAGTGCCAGTGTGGGAGACTGAATATACATTTGTTTGAAGACAGCAGACAGCAAGTGTTTATATTGTACTGTCATTTTGTTGTTATGTATCATGTACAAAATAAATATGTCAGAGCTCATTTGTGTTGATTGTGTTCTCGAAAGAGGTTGTGAGTGTAAAGGTACATAATGAATAGGACAAATCTTATAAGATTAATCTGCAACATGAGTAGTGTACATGTAATTGTTCTTAGTTATTTACTGACTACAGTGGTAAAGTCACGTTTCTTTCAAAACTGAGTTTTCCTTTTGAAACACAAGCTCAAAACCGCACAATGCTGCAACAATTTCCCATGCAGTCTTTATTTGGTTCTTTCCTTTGCAATCAATCGTTTTTTCTCTCTCGCTCACATACTCACATGCAAATACAGATAAACAAAGACACTCATAACCCACACTTACATGAAGAATAGATTCAATCAGGGTTTGGTGAGAAGAAAATGGTGAACAGAAAACAAAATGACTATCTTGAGTGAAAAGTTTGCCTGTTATGACTTGATTTGATATGATGTACTGATTTTTTGTCACAACAGATTTCTCTGTGTGAAAAGCAGGCTGCCCTCCCTGGGAAGAGTGCGTCGCCACATTGCAGCATGTTGGTACAGTGTCGCCACCCCCTCCCCTTTTTTTCTGTCGTTTTTATGTCTTCATATTTATTTGTTTTACTATTAGAATGGATTTTTCTGCAAACTTTTGCCAGGGACAACTCTTGTGCTGCTGTGGGTTCTTTTATGTATACAGAGTGCATGCTACTCACATAGCCTGGATCTATCATCTCATCCAAATGACTGGCTACCAGACCACCACCCAGGTTCTAGTGGAGGCGGAACAAATTCGGGATTCGATCCTGCACAATCAGATTCTTTCGCTTCGTAGGCGGATGCATTACCATTGGGCCACCACACCACAGACACTGAGACAGATAAAAGTGTGGATGAAAAGAATGTGAACTGGAGTTAGGGGAGTGAGGTGGTGTGTGACCGCTGGGCGTACTGTGGGGTGAAGGAGTGCAGGAGGTGGGTGAACTGCTCACTGACGTCCACTTCCATGGTCACTTCCTGGAACACGTCGCTTCTGGACGTCTGAAACAGGCAGACAGAAGGTACACAGAAAGTATCTCGTGGTCTGATCTGTGCATGACTGATAAGACTCCGTTCAACTTCGCTGTTGTGCTTCTGCCACACACACACACTACACACACATACTTTAAACACACACACACACAGACTGCGCACAAACACAACACACCAACACACACACACTATTCACACACATTACAGATATTGCTGTTGGAACACAAGATTGAACCAGAATGAAATTGAAACAACCATAAGGGAGAGAAATGCATCAACACGCCAAGCTCTGTTCTGGGAAACTCAAAATATCAGTGAGGTTCCGCCATTGAAGTGGTGCAAATATAAGAATGCATTTATCAGCTCAGAGGTAGGCTGTTTAGGGAAATTTACTGAATACAAGAAATCTGGAAACCTCAAGGATAGTTCTAGTTATCATGTTTGGTGTTTGCTTGTAAGGAATTTGTGTGTTTTGTTGAAGCTGAAAGAGTGAAAACTGAAAGAGCTATTTGAGAGGCCTTCTCTGAACTTCAACAGTCACTAGACACTTGTTCAAGAAAGATATAAACTTTTCAGTCTGTCTAGGTTGTTCATAAGGGATGCAGGGATGGCAAAACCACATAGGCATGGGACTTGTGATCCAGAGTTCAGCAGTGATCAGTCTGAGGCCACACTTTGGCATGGTGCTGTGTCTTTGTGAAAGGCGATTTTCTCCGATTTTCCTCACTCCAACCAGGTGTGGATGGGTACATGACTTCAGCTGGCAAAGGTTAAAGTGGCAGAGGGAGAGGAAGGGGCCCTGCCTTCTCGTGCCGAGCCTAGATATGAATTAACTGCCCCTATGCCTGTGAAAGGCTATGGGACCCTTTAAACATCTTTATTAATTTGATAGGAAATCATGTGAGCATCCAAAGGCTCATCACTAAAAGCAAATTTGTGAATGTACTATTGCTGCTATTGCAGTGCCATCCCAGTCTTTAAAGGTTGTTGATGACCACTGACCTCAGTGAAGCCCAGTTGAGTGAAGAGACGGATACTGGGCCCATTCTGGAGTCCTATCTTGGCCACGTATTTCTTCATCCCCAGCTGCTCCACGCCTGGAACGCACATTCAATGATGGGGAACATATTTTGACACATTAGAAAAGCACAACACTAACACCTTTGACACACATTCCATGATGGGCAACATGACATGACGCAGAGAAACACATTGCTGACACCTTAGACACAGTCTGTGAAGGACAACGTGACGGAGAAATGCATCGCTAACACCTTCCATGGAAAAAAACAAGTTTACTTTTTCATAATTTTTAAATTTTAAAATGAACACCAAATCGAGGTAATATTCCTCAAACTTTTTTTTTATTACACTCCCCTGCTATTATGAAAATAATAGTTGTAATATACAACAATAATCTGTAATACACAGGTAACCAACAAACTCAATATCAGGGGTATGCATCATAATAGTTTTTTGCTTTTCTATCTATCCACGCACATACACCACATGCAAAACCATCCATCTATCCATATAATTATATATCTTTCATATATGGCAGAACACAGACACTGACCATAACGCATCATACTGCACACAGCTTCCTTTCCCAGACCCTTGCCTCGTGCACTCTCCTCTGTAGAGAACATCCGTTGTGCCATAAACAGGAAAACACACAAAGGTCATAATGCAAAAATATAACACATCTCGCCCAATACAACCAAACAAGTACATAGGCAAAGGGCATCCATAGTACATTAAAAAGGTTTTCACAAAGAGACAAATCACACACACGTCGTGTATGCCAACACACACACACACACACCACACTTTCCTTCTGTCTATACAGTGCAACATGTACACAAACATATTCCATGTATTTAGGACAAGGGGAGGATGGAGATGCTCAACAATCACAGAAATATGGACACACATTCAAAAACATGTAGACAGGTTCAAGTGAACAGTATTTTATTCATTAATCAGAAATGGGAACCTTCAGTATTTATACTCAAATCTGTATTTTTGAGTGGCCCACAGGTCATTCTTGTGGATCACACAAATCCACTGAGAAATTTTTTGGATATACCATTGTTTAAAAAAAGGAAAAGAAAGAAGAAAGCCTGAAAACATGCAAGGAAAATCCATTTTCCCCTTAAAAAGTTTAAAAAAAATCATATTCTACCTTGGGTCTTTGCACCCCAGCTGGCCATTGTCCCTGCACCCCACCAGAGCCTATAGACTGTCCCTGCACCCCACCAGAGCCTATAGACTTTCCCTGCACCCCACCAGAGCCTATAGACTGTCCCTGCACCCCACCAGAGCCCTGCACCCCACCAGAGCCTATAGACTGTCCCTGCACCCCACCAGAGCCCTGCACCCCACCAGAGCCTATAGACTGTCCCTGCACCCCACCAGAGCCTATAGACTGTCCCTGCACCCCACCAGAGCCCTGCACCCCACCAGAGCCTACAGACTGTCCCTGCACCCCACCAGAGCCCTGCACCCCACCAGAGCCTATAGACTGTCCCTGCACCCCCACCAGAGCCTATAGACTGTCCCTGCACCCCTCCAGAGCCTATAGACTGTCCCTGGACCCCCACCAGAGCCTATAGACTGTCCCTGCACCCCACCAGAGCCTATAGACTGTCCCTGCACCCCAACAGAGCCTATAGACTGTCCCTGCACCCCACCAGAGCCCTGCACCCCACCAGAGCCTATAGACTGTCCCTGCACCCCACCAGAGCCTATAGACTGTCCCTGGACCCCCACCAGAGCCTATAGACTGTCCCTGCACCCCACCAGAGCCTATAGACTGTCCCTGCACCCCAACAGAGCCTATAGACTGTCCCTGCACCCCACCAGAGCCTATAGACTGTCCCTGGACCCCCACCCATCTTTCAGTATTTTTCACAATCACCTATTCCCATCTCTGTCAATATTTACTCCTGCTGGACCATGGAGGTCAGCAACATCCCCCCCCCCCCCCTCGCCGCGCCCCCACTCTTTCAGCAGAAGCAACAGCCTCATCATTTCACGCACATAACAATGTTCCTGGCTACTGTTCCAGCTGAACACCTATGTCCTAATAAAATCCTCCCTCAGGTGTTCAAGACTGCCTCTGTAAAGAGAGTACTTTTTCAACTTGCTAAATTCTAGGATTGATTTTTTGGTCATGTTTTTATAGTTAGGAAAGCAGTCATTAAACTACAGACAAACCACCTGTAATTAACTTTTAACTTTCCCTGCCCAAACATTCTCAGTGAGAAATACAGTTTACAAAATTAAAGGAACCAGACATCAAAGATTTAGGAGTGTTTTGAACTGATGGTTGGCACCACAACTATATTTTTCGTTAATAAGAGCATTAATGATCCCTCTACTGTCAAAAACAACAAATTAAAGCATATTTCTTTACTCTGTGTTTGAATAACAAGGCTATTTTGGCCTAGCATAAATGTGCAAACTCTAATCAAAACAAACATAAAAACATTGACTAATCCAGGTCGCATATAATTTATAACATTGATACTTAGCAGTATGATTGTCTGTCATGTATGACTGACCATCAGAACAGCAGAGAAGGCAACTGCTGTCCTGACTACCTGGGTTAGAAGTTGATTATAGTGGATAGTGTCTTGCCCAAGTTATATCCCCACTCTCTCTTGCAAGAGGGCTTTAGGACAGTCAGCACTGGGATGGTTCCCAAAGGCTGCAGCACTCAGAACCAGTGCAGTCTTGCCTCCAAGTTTGAGAGTATGCATAGTCCTTCACAAGAGAGTAAGCTGTAGATGAATTCCCATTGCAGTGGAGAAACAACTGATAATAAACTCTCACTTTGCTGGCAGCCAAACTGTAAGCTTATATGTCAATCTCTGATATAAAGCTGAGTGTTGAGCAGTATCTGTATGTAAACATGCAAACATTTTAATCAATCCAGATCAACACTGAAATTGATAATGCTCAGGGGAAGTACCTGCGATCATGATTTCCACCTCAGCTACTTGCTGTGCATCTTCCAGAAGGAAGAGGTTGACATCACCCACCATAGACCCTGTAAAAAAACACATGCCTGTATATCTTCAGACTCCATAAAAAGTCAAGGATCAGATCACTACTCCATGTCAACATCAAACTAATCAAACTACCAAACCAGTCTGGTAATCAGAACACACAGCCGTTTTGCTTTCTAATCTCAGTTTGATGTTTTTGTGGAAGAGGGGTTCTTCTTAACTTTTCGTGAAGACTGTGTGTGTGTGTGTGTGTGTGTATAATATAATCTATGCACAGGATCTAGACACTAATGAAGGCAATTACACACATATGAAAAAACCACTTGTGGCCAATGAACACTTTCATTACAATGAGGTAAGTCATTACATGTGCACAGCTGTCTTTTTTGATTTTGCATTGTTTTACACAGCAAAACACATGGTTAGGCAATGGAATGTCATGAATATAATGTCTATAACAAGGATAACTTTTTGAATAAGAGTATTTACCCATGAAAGCTCAAAATATAAGGATACATTCACTGAAAGCATTCATAAATGAGCAAACAAATGAATATGCCACTTAAAAAGGTCACAAATCTAGTTCTTAAACACACACACACACACACACACACACACACACACACAGATACATGTACGCATACACCACAGCTATGGGACAGTTCACATTTTGTAACCAAATAAAATCTCTCACCAGTTTCTGCCTCCTGTTGGTTTTGTTGCACAGTCTGTTCATACCTCTCCTTTTCTGCCACAATAAATGTGCATTCTGAAAAAAAAAGAAAATGGTTCAACACTCACTCTTGCAGACTATTCAGGAACATTTAATGTTTTACAGCTTTATATGTAAAAACAACAACAACAGCAACATTTCTTACAGAAACATCAGTAACAATTTAAATCAAAGACAAATGAATAATTTGACCTAAATAGCACAGTTAAATATGATCCAGTGTTTGAATAACGAGTTGACTTGATCAAGATATCATATAATTGGAGCCATGTGCATTGTTGTCATTTTGAGCAAACGTAACTGAACCAGTTTGTTGCAAGGATTTGGAGTTTATATACTGTTCATTCCTGTCAATACAGTCCTCTAGCACAAAACTGCACCTGTGTATTTTTGGAGCAATTTCTCAATCTGGGATCACAGGATCACACATGTGTTTGCTTTGGGAAGAAAACATATGTTTAAATTTCTTTGCACAGAAGGTTCTTTTAATTTCAAATTCAATTCTTTACAGTATGTGCCTTTCACACAGAAAAAAACAACAAAACATGTTCACATACAGGAAGGAAACCAAACTTGAAAGCTATCATACGGTAATAAACATACATTTATAAATACACTTATAACAAACACACAAATAAACATGCATAAACTGTCATGTGCATACATAGACAGATAATACAAACATACCCCCCCCCCCCTCCCCTCACACACCCTCACCCCCATGCGTACTTTCACGTATATACAATTTTTTTTTTTTACAAAGGAAATTATATAATATTAACAAAAAGGTAATGTGGTCAGACTATTAATCCTTACTGTTTTCATCTTGCCTCCAGGCTTTCTGCATGGCATACTCTTCTTCCAGACTTAGAGGCTCAGAAGCTGTCAGTTGCTGCAATTCCTCTGATTTCATCCATTCATGGTATCTAGAAATAGAAACAAAGATTGAAAGATGGGTAGATGAGTGGAAAGCAAATGTGCATTGAACTTGTGTGTGTGTGCGCGGCACACACACACACACACATATTCTCATAGGGTTTCCACAGGCTCTTCTGGCATAAACAGTATCAAAACCTTCTGGAATTTACAAGCTAAAAATTCACCCTTTCCTATTGCTGTGTGTGTTTTTGTCTTTGTCTTATTCTATCACCTCTTTCCTTTTTTCCCCATTTTTTGTTTTTCTGTTCATTCACCACAATATTATAAACTATTCAAGAACTCATAACACTTGCTTGTTTCTGGATGGCAGTGAGAATGTCATATTTTGCATGGATTTCTGTTGTTAATATCTTTAAAATCATTTCCTTCTAACGTGATTTTGTTTTGGTCGTTTCTTTTCCATTTCCGTGTGTGTGTGTGTGTGTGTGTGTGTGTGTGCGTGTGTGCGTGAGCGTGTGTGTTCAGTGTGTACATGGCAAGGGACACAACATTCTAAGATCTCACAAGACAAACCGCACACAGAGAAGAAACAGCACACCCTTACTTTGGAACATGGCAGCTTTCATAAGGCACTAAGATCACCTTTCTCCCGACAATCACGACATTTTCGTTTATTTTCATTTCTGTCGGCCGCCCTTAACTTAGCAAAACAAAAAACGTGTAAAACGGTATTTCTTGAAAAGACATTTACTCCTGAGGTTTCCGGAAGTAAGTGGAACGAAACGAAACAAGCAGAAGCACAAGAATACAGGAAGTTGCAGACGAAACTTCTCTATACTCTCTAATATCATAAAAGTTACAATTTGATTCAAATAAGAAATCATATTTCAACACATACGAAACGAATTGTGACTTTAAAAAAATCTATTTGTAATGATCAAAGAGTTTTGCATAAACAATACGAATAAAAACATGAATAACGAAAACAGTTTGTTTGGGTTTAGTGCAAAGGCAACAAGGCCTCTTTGATCATGTGACTTTGTCAACAAAGTGGGCACAGCGAAAGCAATGAGTGACCGTGCTTTTCTAGTCAACTGTTTAAAAAAGTATTTCACTGTGTGATCACTTTTCGTTTTTATTTTTGTGACTTCAGCAAGACTACACACAATGGCAGAAGACAGAAAAGTGGTAATTCTGACGGAAACAGGATCACAGTATTCAACTGGGGTATGTCAACTTATTTCATGATTGGTTTTAGTTTCAGTTTCTCGAGGAGGCATACGGCACTGTGTTCTGACAAAACCATATTCGCAACACCACATCTGCTAGGCAGATGCATGACCAGCAGCATAACCCAACGCGTTCAGTCAGGCCTTGAGTGCATGCCAATATAGTTGTGTACCTATCAGTGGATTTCTCATACATATCAGAAGGCATTTTTTGTTGCCGTTGGTTGTTTTTCATTGCGAATGACAATAGACGCTTAATGTGGAGTGATGGCCTAGAGGTAACGCGTCCGCCTAGGAAGCGAGAGAATCTGAGTGCGCTGGTTCGAATCACGGCTCAGCCGCCGATATTTTCTCCCCCTCCACTAGACCTTGAGTGGTGGTCTGGACGCTAGTCATTCGGTCCCGTGTGCAGCATGCACTTAGCGCACGTAAAAGAACCCACAGCAACAAAAAGGTTGTTCCTGGCAAAATTCTGTAGAAAAATCCACTTACATAGGAAAAAGAAGTAAAACTGCACGCAGGAAAAAATACAAAAAAAATGG
>NC_134876.1:17488768-17496268 GCF_041734735.1 Babylonia areolata | reverse complement strand
AATTGTGCAGCATCACCTTCTATGTTGTAGTTCATGTGTAGTATTGATAGTATTACAGCTGGTCAAGGACCCAGGCTAAGAAATTGATGGAGTTCCAACATCTTATGTCATCATCAATCCAGCACAGAATCATCCTGAAAACGTAGTTATGCTAGTGGACTGAGCAGCAGCAGGTCTCCATAAATGTTGGCTTAGGAGACAGGAAACCTCACAACTCTTACCAGGTGCTGCTGTGATTCAAACCATAGGCCCTGTTGACCCACTGGATGAATGTCCAATGTCCTGACCGCTCTGCTGTTGCATTTTTCCTGCAAGTTTTGCACACACACACACACACACACACACACACACACACACACACACATGCAAGCATGCACGAACGCACACACACACACACAGAATTTCATTTTCAAGGAGGCATGAAACTTGAAAGCATGTGGACTCATCCATATGATATGCTCCACACCACATCTATTTTGAAAAAAAAAAGAAAAAGAAAAAAAGAGGAGATACCTGAATCAGTGAATGCTTTGGATAAACTGTTATTAACATTAACTGTTATTAACATTTCTTTGAAGCTATGAGGATGAAACATGTAAAAGGGTACTAACATTAATTTATCAGTAAATTGTACTGATGGTACTGCATCTCAAGTAACACTTTTTTAACAGTTTTTATTGAATCATGTATTATTTGTTTTCATTTGTGAATGACAGGTGGGTCTGATCTATGTGTTCAACCTGATTGTGGGCACCGGTGCCCTGACGATGCCCGCCGCCTTCCAGTCAGCTGGCTGGCTTGTCAGCCTCATCATCATCATCGTCCTCGCCTTTTTCAGGTCAGAACATTGGGCTGTGGCTGATTAACTCTTTCACTGCCAAGCTTCTGTGTGAAAAAAAACCCCACCCTGCGCCAAATATTTTAGATATGATGCTCTCAGTCATTGCCTTTGGTTCATGTTGAAACAACTACATGGACTTGTTCACTTCAAACTCGGTCAGGGGACAAAGGTTAGTCATTGTTCTATGGGCAGGGAAACTGGTTGCAAAGCTATCAAGCCTTGTTACAGTGTGAATGTGGTCTTATCAACATGACCCCTCAATGGCGGTGACAGAGTTAAGAAATAAAATTTGAAATGAAATAACGGTGAAGGTGAAAGAAAATAACGACACTTAAGAGAAGTAGCATTGACTTTTAAGTTGTGTGCCTTTGAAAAAAAAGAAAAAAAAGAAGAAAAAAAGCAGATGTTGTTTAAACTGTTTTTTTATTATGTGTATATTTCATTATCCTTTTGGTGATTGTTTTTTGTTTTGTTTTTTCATATGATTGTTTTTTGTTTTGTTTTTTCATATTTTATATATTTGGATTTTTCAGAATCAGGACTGGACATATTTTTCTTTTTTCATTCATTCATTTATTTGAAAAACTTAGATTTAGAAAGAACAGTGAAGAGGCTGAAGAGTTCCAGTGGATGCTTTGAGACATTTTTTTTTTTCTCAGAAAGTAAGGCACACAAATAATCATAATCATTCTTACTGCACATTCATGAAAGAACTCTGCTTTCATTCATTTGGCAACATATGCATAATGTAGGTTACTTATTTATTTTTTTTTTATTAGTATTCCTTTTAATAAGTATGCTAGTTTGTTGGGTTTTTTTATCTGAAAAGTCTATTGTTGGTTTGATGTGGTCCTATTTTGTCTCCAGTTTCATCACAGTCACTTTCATGACGGAAGCCATGTCCATTGCTAACGCTGCGCTCCGTGCTGAAAGACAACACCAGTCAGAGGTACAGCCAGTGTTGCCTTCTTCCTTGTTCTTGGGCTGCAACTCCCACGTTCACTCATATGTACACTGGTGGGCTTTTACGTGTATGACCGTTTTTAGCCCGCCATGTAGGCAGCCATACTCCGTTTTCAGGGGTGTGCATGCTGGGTATGTTCTTGTTTCCACAACACACTGAACACTGACATGGATTACAGGATCTTTAACGTGTGTATTTGATCTTCTGCTTGCGAAAACACACAAAGGGGTTTCAGGCACAAGCAGGTCTGCACATATGTTGACCTGGGAGATCGGAAAAATCTCCACCCTTTACCTACCAGGTGCTGTTACCAAGATTCGAATCTGAGACCCGCAGATTGAAAGTCCAACGCTGTGACCACTTGGCTGTTGCACCCGTCCAGTGTTGCCTTCAACAAGGGTTACACATGGGTGCAACTTTTCTCTTTAAGGGATGGAAATCCATTTATCGATTTTGAACAGAAATGGAAGTTTCAGTTTCAAGGAGGTGCCAAATTGTGTGGACTGATTCATATACACTACATCTTGGTCTTGAGATGGTTTTCCAAAAGATTGACTCGAGTCGTGCCTGCTGTTGTGAAGATTCTAGTCATGACAGAAGGTGATATCTCCATGGGAAGTGTTGATTACACTATGAAAAACAGTTGATGATGGGATTGGTTAAACGAAGGAGATTGAATGGAGAGAATGTCTTAAAGAATGGTTGATGCAATTTATAAATTGTACAGTTTATATGATACATGTTAGTGAAAACATATTGTCTTTGTTAATGTTTCATGGAATAGTATCAAGTTCTGTCTGCTGTTCCTAACACTGTGTCTGTTGGTGTGTTGACAGGAGGCTAAAGAGCTGGTGACAGGCCGAGTGTCAGAAACATCCCATCTGCTCCAGAGTGACAGTCAGTGGCCACACACCTCATTTGTCTTTAGTGTTGGCTTTGTCAGTGTGTCAAGTGCAGTCGTTGTTTTTTTGTTCGCTCGTTTTAGTTGTTTTTTGACTCACTTGTGTAAACAAAGTGAGTCTATGTTTTAACCCGGTGTTCGGTTGTCTGTGTGTGTGTGTCTGTGTGTCCATGGTAAACTTTAACATTGACATTTTCTCTGCAACTACTTTGTCAGTTGACACCAAATTTGGCATAAAAATAGGAAAAATTCAGTTCTTTCCAGTCATCTTGTTTAAAACAATATTGCGCTTCTGGGATGGCCACAAAAAAATAAAGAATGAAGCCTAATTATATGCAAACTGCATTTACTGTTATATATATATTTTTTGTATTCTCTAAACTTGGCACTTTGATCTGATATTCTGACCCAACAGCTAGAGCAGTCATTATTATCATTTTTGGCTCAAACAGGAACTTCTTTTGCTAAGCATGGAAGCTTTATTTATTTTGCAAACGTTTTGGTTCAGATAGAAAAAAAGGGAAATTACTCTGTAATGCTAGTGGAGTTAATTTGCTTTAAACTGATCTTTCTCATCTTAAACATTACATTTTGAAACAAGAGAGGCAAGGCCTTCAAGACTCACTTGTGATGCACTTTTTAAAAAAAAATGCAAGCTTTTATGTATTGAGTATAATTTCAAAATGTAATGTTTAACTCACTCCATGCCAAGAGTTTTTGCCCTTGCCAATCCCTGAAAACCCAGGGTTTGTATAGGATGGGGAAAAAATTGTAAAAAAAAACAAATAAACACCCAGACAATTGATATTTAGTATATGTATGCAAGGAATGTTGTTCCATATGTGTGCAAAAAATCAAAGTATTTACTCACCATCTTGATGTTTATCGCGGTATCCATATTTTGTGTATTTTTTAGCATTTTTGCACCCATCAGAAAGGTACACCAACATCACATTCTAACACTATTTGAGGAACTGAAGACCTAGTGCATGCAATGAAGTATGAACAGGTGGTGAAGAAAGTTGAAATTGACACATCCAAAAAAAAAAATTGTCTCTACATAATGAAAATCATAGAACAAAGAAAAAAACTCAACCGGCTGGGTGTTGACTGGCCAGTCAGCTGACAAACCTGGTATGCCAGTGAAGGGATGTGTAAGAGGGAAAAAGGAAAAATTGTCAGTCCAATCACTGGTGAAAACACTTGCAAAATCGTCCGTTTCCTCAGTGGTTTCGTCGTCTGTGTCTGTCTCATATGCTGGCACATGTTCCTCACTTTCCTCTCCATTGTAAACACTCTCTTCAGCGGCCGAATCTATTTCTAGTTCATCGGGATCTGGTTCAAATTCACTGTCCGAAGAATCAACATTATCTCCTTCGACATCAGAGCCTTCAGTTTGGATCATTTCCAAAGCATCTTCGACGCTGAGTAACATTTCACCTCTCCGACCGTGTCGAACACTTCACCGTGACACCATCTTGTCAAACAACTTACAAAGCTGACAGGGGGCACGCTTTGTTATCAACTGTGGTTGAGCTTATCGCGACACACACGCAGCGTGTGTGAATGAAAAGCTGACCAGAGGTGACGTAAGATATCACATCTGCTTTTGATTTTCGCATCCAACGCGTCACTCCGACAGCACGACTTTTTAAAATCCAAGTCCGCATATGCGGACATTGGCATCCAACGCTTTCTCCGACGATGTCCGCATATGCGGACAATGGCAGCGAGTGAGTTAAGATGAGAAAGATCAGTTTAAAGCAAACTAAGTTCCCCAGCAGAGTAATTTCCCTTGTTTTACTGCCGACACCAAAACGTTTGCAATAAATAAAACTTCCACGCTTAGCAAAAGAAGTTCCTGTTTGAACAAAAAATGACAATAATGACAGATCTTTTGTTGGGTCGAATATCAGATCAAAGTGCCAAGTTTAGAGAATACAAAAAATATAAATATAACAGTAAATGCATTATACTCAACACATAAAAAGCTTGGATTTTTTAAAAAAGTGTATCACAAGTGAGTCTTGAAGGCCTTGCCTCTCTTGTTTGTTTTTGTTTTTGTTTTGTTTTGTTTTTGGTTATTGCTTTCTTTTCTTTGTTTCCAGTCAAATCCCAGTGAAACCAAGTCAGGGCTCCCATTAGAGCAAATGAACAGGAGGTCTTACTTACCTTTTTTCCTCTTCATCTGGTTTATTGACTCACTTGTGTAAACAAAGTGAGTCTATGTTTTAACCTGGTGTTCGGTTGTCTGTGTGTGTGTGTGTATGTGTGTGTGTCTGTGTGTCCGTGGTAAACTTTAACATTGACATTTTCTCTGCAAATACTTTGTCAGTTGACACCAAATTAGGCATAAAAATAGGAAAAATTCAGTTCTTTTTAGTCATCTTGTTTAAAACAATATTGCACCTCTGGGATGGACACACACACAAAAAAAAAAAAAATGAAGCCTAATTATATGCAAACTGCATTTACTGTTATATTTATATTTTTTGTATTCTCTAAACTTGGCACTTTGATCTGATATTCTGACCCAACAGCTAGAGCAGTCATTATTATCATTTTTTGTTCAAACAGGAACTTCTTTTGCTAAGCATGGAAGTTTTATTTATTTTGCAAACGTTTTGGTGCAGATAGTAAAAAAGGGAAATTACTCTGTAATGCTAGGGGAGTTAATTTGCTTTAAACTGATCTTTCTCATCTTAAACATTACATTTTGGAACAAGAGAGGCAAGGCCTTCAAGACTCACTTGTGATGCAGTTTTTAAAAAAAATCCAAGCTTTTTATGTATTGAGTATAATTTCAAAATGTAATGTTTAAGATGAGAAAGATCCCTAGCATTAATTACAGAGTAATTTCCCTTATTTTACTGTCTGCACCAAAACGTTTGTAATAAACAAAACTTCCATGCTTAGCAAAAGAAGTTCCTGTTTGAACAAAAAATGATAATAATGACAGATCTTTTGTTGGGTCGAATATCAGATAAGAGTGCCAAGTTTAGAGAATACAAAAAATATAAATATAACAGTAAATGCATTACACTCAATACATAAAAAGCTTGGATTTAAAAAAAAAGTGTATCACAAGTGAGTTTTGAAGGCGTTGCCTCTCTTGTTTTTTTTTCTGCTTCCTTTCTTACAGTTTCTTCTTTTTTTTCTGCATTTTTATGTAACACCTGGGTTTTGGGGTGTTTTTTTAATTATTTTTTTTTTTATTGCATATTCTTCTTCTCCTTCTTCTGTGTTAGTGGGCTGCAGCTCCCACATTCATTTGTGTGTACCCAATACCACTTTTTCAATGGTTATCAGTAGTGTGGTTTGCTGAACAAAAGCAGTGCAATCCCAAGAGGAAGTTCAGTGGTGACTAACAACCTGATCTGTAAGCTCAGTGAGGTGACAGACCTTCACTGACAAGCATACTTGTTGTATTGTATTCCAACTTGGTTGGTTCGCATTCGTGTCAGCTCTTGCTTCCGGCTGGGGAATGAAAGATGGCACAACCCTAATAACACCAGATCACAAAAGTCAGTCAGTGTGTGTGTTGGCTATATGACGAATGTGTCAGCCTAGCTAGCGTTGTGTAAGCACAGTATACACTTGTCAGCAGCATTGAAGGGGTTAATGGGAGCCCTGCCATATGCATTACAGAGTTTGGGTTTATACAACTTCCTGAGCTTACCTGAAGGCAGAGATCGGTTGGGGCAGGATGCACTTGTGGGAACTAATAGAGATGGGGCAGGTGAAAATAAATATTTTTACCTGGTGGTGGTGTTTTTTCTTCCCCTCCCCCCGCCCCACACTTTCCTTATATTTCTGAGCACATTATTATATCCCCTATTTTCCAATCTAATGTGGGAGAAGGACCTTAATCTGATTTAGATAATGTGCTAACTGGAAAAGCTAGGACATAACTAGCATTGGATCTTTACCAGAAATCAGAACCAATATTCCTTGAATTAACAAATAGTAAAGAGTGGAAACTCTCTCCACACACAAGGTACATAACTAAAAAGGAAGCACCGGGCTTGCTTTTATACCGATCATTTGAATTGTTTGATGTTTGGGGGTGATCATCACAACCTTCACATCAATTTTAGTGAAGTGTGTTCAGGTTTTTTATATTATTATTATTATTTTATGGATGCTTATTGAGAAACATTCAGGTATTGTGGTGCTGATGTTTGGTTTTTTCTTCCAGGTCATGAAGGCAGCTTTGAAATCACTCAGAGGGTAGAGTTGGTGAGTGTTGAACTTTTCAATCCCAGTCTGTTTGTCTCTTCAGACAAAGGACATAATTCGAACTGCTCAAATGGGTGATAGTTTCAGTTTCAAGGAAGTGTCAAGTCATGTGGACTGGTCCACAAACACAGTACCATATCTGCTCAAAAGAAAGAAGGAAAAGAAAGGTGATAATCAAGAAAGAGTGAACACATTTACATTCTGATTACTTTCTCAGCAATCGTTATTTTGCTGTTAGCTCAATCATGCACTTGGAAGCCACATTGAGTTATTTCCCTTTGCAAACTTGTTTTCCTGAATTATGTGCCTTCGTCTGATGAAGAGTAACAGTACTTTTGGTTTGTTTGATATTTCTCTTCTTCAATTCATTTATTTTCCTAATCACGTTTGTCTTATGTTTTTTTGCCAGTTTATTGTTAATGGAAAATCTTAATGATAAAGAAACCCTGTTATGTATGCATATGTTTGTGTGTATTTGTTGTGTTTGTGTGTATGGAATGTGTGTGCACACACTTGTATGCACATCTATCTGTTTGTGTGTGTGTGTGTGTGTGT
>NC_134876.1:17468768-17486268 GCF_041734735.1 Babylonia areolata | reverse complement strand
GTGCTGATGTGTGTTATCGCATTGTGTACTGATGTGTGCTTATATGTGATCGGGATGGAAGGCAGGGAAATTGGGTGTGTATTTATGTGAGAGGATGAGTTAATGTGTTGCAGGAAATGAATGTTTGCCTTTCTTATAGTTCAGTCTGAATGACATATAGTTTTCCGTTATGATGTATATTATAATGAATGGTCAAGTTCTTAATGTGACTGTGCTTTATATGTTTAATGTTACATATACTGTAGACAAAAGACTCATTTGTTTGAATATATGGTCTATAAAGTTCCATCGTTCCTTACAGTGATAGCACATGATGTTTTCATGCCTGTTTTTCATGTTTATTTTCTTCTTTTGTTTGTAATCCCCCAAACCCGAGAAGGGGTGAAAGGAAATCTAAACTTGATTCTTGAATCTTGATCCCGCAGTACATATTCCGGGGGTGCCAACAGCAGCTTTAACCAAACAGTAGGGGATGGAGACAAGTGCTGGGAAACAAGCGGCCTCAGTAGGGACAATGTCTACAGAATTTTTGTGGTTTGTGACTGGTTTTCTGTTTGTTTGGGTTTTTCTTGGTTCAAGTCAAGTATACTTTACACAAGAAATTACATTGTGGCCTAGTTAAAAAAAAAGAAAGAAAAGATAATAATAAGCAGTTATCACATTTATCATTAAAAGGTATAAAGTTTTGTTTTGTGCTTTTGTGAGAGTGGTAAGACAAGAACAGACAAAGCTGTTGTTTTATAGAGAGTAGTAGGTGAATATGTTCAAACCTGATGGTGGGATGAAAGTTGTAACTCAAATAGTTTGCTGGCACATAAGTCCATAATCGGCTCCGCACTAGAGCTTAAGAGAAAGTGCTCTGAACTGAAGAGATGGCAAGCTGTCACAAGTGAATGTGTGGGACTGATGAAGAAGCTGGAGACGGAATCTCACCACAATAAACACAAAAACGCCACTGCCTTACCTTCAGGAAACAAAACAATGAATGGTGGCCATGTTTACAAGGACAGGAAGTGGAAAGCTTTAGACTGGTGCACTGTCTGCAAGTGCGAATTCTCCATCAGTCATAGTGGTTGTGATGATTGCTGTTGTCACATCAAATCAAAAAAGAAGAATGGTGTGTTCGTGCAATTTGCTGAAAATTTCAGTTTGTTCGAGACTTTAACTTGGTCTGTACATGACGGCAAGATTTTTGGGGGTAGGAATTAAGGTATTTTACTTCTTGAAAAATCACAGACGAACACATTGGTAGCTTATAATTTTTGAAAGATTTTACTTACAAGAGATAGGACTCACAGAGTGATAGCAAGAGAGGGTGTGAGTATTTTTGTATATGTGTCTCACACTCTTTTTTGTGTTTGTATCAAATAAAGTTTATGGTTTGTTTTAGAAATATGATGAAAGGCAAGGCCAGGATTAGCTCTTTTAAAAATCATTGTGAAAACTTTTATCTGTGTCATGGGAATGCTGGTTGATCAATCTTTTTTTTTTCTTTCTTTCTTTTCAGACGGTTTTCTTCTTGTTGCTGGGTGGCTTTGTGTTCTTTAATGTCCAGAAAACCAAGTATCTCCAGATTGCCACCACCTTGGCTCGTTGGCTGGGTAAGTATGAGTGGTGTGTGTGTGTGTGTGTGTGTGTGTGTGTGTGTGTGTGTTTATGTGTGTGTGTGTGTGTGTGTGTGTGTGTGTGTTTATGTGTGTGTGTGTGTGTGTGTGTGTTTATGTGTGTGTGTGTGTGTGTGTGTTTATGTGTGTGTGTGTGTGTGTGTGTGTGTGTGTGTGTGTGTGTGTGTGTGTTCCTGCATGCACTGACATGTGTAGGCATGCATGCGTGTGTGTACATTATGTGTATATATTTACATGCATGCATGTGTGTATTGTGTGTGTGTCTGTTCTGTCCTATGATTTGAATGACGTGTTTTGGGTATGCAGCTTGACTGTTACATTACTATTGGATAGCGGACATCGCTGTCTTGTAAGAACACCAAATGCCTTCCCGCAATGAAAACACAACTCCCAAAACAATCAGTTGACAGAAGAACAAAACTATGCAAACATATCACCATACAACTGATCATGTTTGAAGTGTGAAGAAAACAAAAGCAACACACAGAAGCTCACAAAAAAAAAGCATAAGAGAAAAAACTTAAGTGTCCTGAATCTATAACAGACATGTGTTTCAGCACTGGGGCTGATAATCTTAAGAGGAAAGAAAAATTCACAGTGTCCTAACTCCGTAATGAATGTGTGTACATTTCAGCATTTGGGCTGATGATTGTACTGGCCGTGATCCAGTTGGCGGAGGGCAAGGGTCAAGGTCACCCGCTGGTCGGGGACTTGAGCGGCGTGCCCAACCTGTTCGGCGTGTGCGTCTACTCCTTCATGTGCCATCACTCCCTCCCGTCCCTGGTCACGCCCATTCGCAACAAGTCCCGGCTGACCATGGTGCTGGGCGGAGACTACCTCCTCATCCTGGTCTTCTATGCCATCCTCAGCTTCACCGGAATCTTCACCTTCTCCAAGCTCAAGGACCTGTACACCCTCAACTTCCAGCCCAACGAGAGCGGGCGGCAGACTGTGACCCACGTCAAGGTGTTTGAGTACTTCCTGGCGCTGTTCCCCGTCTTCACCCTCAGCACCAACTTCCCCATCATCGCCATCACGCTACGCAACAACCTGCAGGCTCTGCTGAACCGCAACCGCTTCCCACGTTTCGTCAACCACCACCTCATCGTCCTCCTCACCATCATCCCCCCGGTCATTGTTGCCATCATCACCAACAAAGTGGACTTCCTGGTTGGGATAACCGGGTCGTATGCCGGCACAGGGATTCAGTACGTCATCCCTGCTGTTCTGGTGCTGATGGCGCGTCGACAGGTGGTTGACTTGCAGGCCAGGGTTGGGGGTGAGCAGCTTCACCGCTCCCCGTTCGCTCACAATGGGTGGGTGTACGTGGTGCTGGGCTGGGCAGCACTGTGTGTGACTTTTGTGACCGCCAATCACATCATTACTAGGAGCTGAGGGACTGTGTGTGATTTTTGTGACTGCCAATCACATCATTACTAGGAGCTGAGTGTTGGTCAGAAATTTTTTTTGTCTTTTCGGTATTTCTGAGCTTATATGCAAAGTTGTCTATCTCTGCCAATCGTATATTGTTTTTTTAATTTTTTATCTGTGTTGCTGAGTTTACATGCAAAGATGGCTGTATCTGTCAGCAACACTTTTTTTTCTGTATTGTTGAGCTTACATACAGATGTCTGTCAGTATCACCTTTTTTTCTGTATTTCTCAGCATACATGCAAAGATGTCTGTCTCTGTCAGTAACACCTTTTTCTGTATTTCTTAGCGTACATGTAAAGATGTTTGTCTCTGTCAGTAACACCTTTTTTCTGTATTGCTGAGCTTTTTGTACGCAAAGAGTTGGAAGGTGTTTTAAACGTTTCAGTTGTTTGCTTTGTAAGTGATCAGTGCCAATGATTATTTGTTGCTGGTAGAATCAAAACAAGATTGTAATTTTGCGCATGTTATGACCAACCAGATATGTGTTTGTGTGAATATTTCTTCTCATGTTTCATGCACTTACACACACACACACACACACACACACACACACACACACACACGCACACGCACACACACACACACATATCATCACTTACAAGAATCCAATGGATTTTTTTTTTTAATAGAAATTACGTTGAAATTTTTTGTTGAATTTTGATGTCTGTTTTACTGCTGTTCAGATTCCAAAATGAAGATTGTGGAAAGAAAAAAGTTACCATACTTTTCAGCCGACAAGGTGCTGCAGCGCATAAGGCGCGACCAAACTGACATTTTTTTTAACTGAAGAGGCCCTGTAGAGAGGGGGTGTCAGCCGGTGAGAAACATTACACAAGACTGTGCGAGATTACATCAGTTTATTTTATGTTTAGTTGTTTTTCTGTCTTTTCTTATTGGTATGTGTTGGTCTACCTTTTCTGAGCTAATTTTCAAGGACCAGATATTTAAAGTATTTGTGGCAGATTTGATTCTTCATCCTTTGTGCATTGTGTATGGTATTATGAAGCGGGAAACAAAAAATTGTTCACAAGTTTTAAGCAGGGTAGATATTGATGAACATGTTCCTTTTCATACAAAGTTCTTTTAGGATGTTTTACAGGTTGATCTCCTGGGATATGTGATTGCAGCATGAACATTCTTTGCCTCCTTTGTATGTTGTGGTGTCTAGGATACCTAGTTTTTTTTCCCCTCAGAATCGTTTTGATTGTTCGAAAAAAGGCTTTACTACAGAGGAGCTAATTCTTCATTGTTCCTCAAGTCAGGCATCTGCTTGGCAGATGTGGTGTAGCGTATATGGATTTGTCCGAACGCAATGACGCCTCCTTGAGCTACTGATACTGATACTGATACCTCAAATTCTTCATGGGGGAAGTTCTTGCATGTTTTTTGCTCTCTGGGTTAATTTTGTAATAAGTGAAAAGACATTTTGTGAACACCAAACCCTCTCATGCTTCGATGGTCTCACAGACCTACATTTGCTACAGAACCAAATAAATGTACAACGCTCTTGGTTCTTTCGCTGTGGATCTTGTTGACAAATGTTTCTGAATCATTGGTTTGTAGTAATTGCTTTTATTACATCTTCTTTTTTATGCCTGCATCTTTTTCTATCATTTTTGACTCACTTGTGTAAAGAAAGTGAGTTTATATTTTAACCCAGTGTTAGGTTGTGTGTGTGTGTGTGTGTGTGTGTGTGTGTGTGTGTGTGTGTGTGTGTGTGGTAAACTTGAACATTGCCATTTTCTCTGGAAATACTTTGTCTGCCAATACCAAAATTGGCTTAAACATAGTATGAAAAAAAAACTTCACAGTCATACCAGTTGTAAGTCACCCGTGTTTCTTGTTCACAATCAAAAGGAAAGAAACACAAATTCTGGACAGAACACTTACAGTGATACTAACTACACCATCGATGTGTTTACTACATATAAATATTCTAAAGTGGACACTGAATTAACTGGAATGAATACAAAAGAAAAATTGAATCGATCGTTTCTTTCAGCCCCTTGTGGACTGGTTTGTGCAGATCTAAAGATCTACAATGTGTTGCGATGTGCTTGAAGGAGATGGCAACGTCCCCTTTACCGCCGAAATAAAAGAATAATCGAGATATAGTAAAACACACAAAAAACATGATTTAAATGGCGTTATTACATCCACTACAATCACATCTATTTATTGCACAAAGAAGAAAACGTCAACATTGCTCTAAGTTTTTAAATTTAGTCAGCCGAGGGGATTAGTCTGCTTGCATCGGAACTGAACATGTGTGGCTCGATCCTGCTCGCATGCCTTTTTTTTTCCTCCCAAATTTATTTTATATATCATATTTGATACACAGAACTTTTCAACGATTTTTTAAATCTCTTTTTTTTTCTCCTCATGATTCCTTTACTGGATAAAGTGTGAAGCACAAGTGAGTCTTGAAGGGCTTTGCCTCTTGCGTAATCTGTGTTGTGTGAGACTGAATCCTGAAACAGTTGACTCAAGAGAAAGACAGATACTCGAGAGAAACACAGGTAAGATCAGTTTTGGGGTTCAGTCTTTGTTAGCGTTATTGGTCTCTTTCTTTTCATGGTGATGCTTAATGGTTGTGGTTTTAGACCTCCTTCCAGGATTAGCTGTCTGTCCAGTCGGACATTTGTATTTGTATTTGTATTTGTATTTCTTTTTATCACAACAGATTTCTCTGTGTGAAATTCGGGCTGCTCTCCCCAGGGAGAGCGCGTCGCTACACTACAGCGCCACCCATTTTTTTTGTATTTTTTCCTGCATGCAGTTTTATTTGTTTTTCCTATCGATGTGGATTTTTCTACAGAATTTTGCCAGGAACAACCCTTTTGTTGCCATGGGTTCTTTAACGTGCGCTAAGTGCATGCTGCACACAGGACCTCGGTTTATCGTCTCATCCGAATGACTAGCGTCCAGACCACCACTCAAGGTCTAGTGGAGGGGGAGAAAATATCGGCGGCTGAACTGTGATTCGAACCAGTGCGCTCAGATTCTCTCGTTTCCTAGGCGGATGCGTTACCTCTAGGCCATCACTCCACAGTTTGATTAGAAATCCATCATGTTCTTATGTCTTTCTTTCCTGTTTATACCTTATAAAAACATATTTCGTTCCAAAACAGTGCAATCATAACCGGCACCATATGCTTTCCGTTTGTCCGGAATATTTTGAAAAATTCAGGAAGAGGAGGAAGAGATGAAGAGAGAGAGAGAGAGAGAGAGAGAGAGAGAGAGAATTGATCATATATGAGGCTGGTTGATAAATTATTTAACTAACAACAACAGCATTAAAATGGAGAAAATGAAAATGAGTTGCATTAAAAAAAAAAGTTATTCCAATGCCACAGGTTTGACATCTGAATCAGCTCTGTGTTTTGGCTGAAGATGAAGACAGTGTACTTATGTTCTTTCCCCTCATAAACCAATGTTTAATCATGGCTTTACTCATAAACTGCTGTTCAGTCTTGTCTGCTGCAATCAGATCTGTTGACTGACTTTGGGATGCAAGGCATGATTGCATCAGTGATATTAGCAGTGTTCAGTATTAACTCTCTCCATACGAACGGCGAAAGAGACGATGTTAACAGCGTTTCACCCCAGTTACCATCATCAAAATATTGCAGGCGGAAGGCTCTTATACTGAAGAGGTGAATGTTGACAAAGAATACCACAATTCTGACGATGGAAGCTAAAGGCTGGGTCATTCAGACACCCACTGGACATCCGAAGGGTCTGTGTAGAGGAGAAGAGAGGACTGGCCGTAGTGAGTGAGTTAAGAATTTTCCTAAGTCTATGAAGTTGACATTGAGTTAAAAATGCTCTTGGCATGAATCAGACTAAGTGTTGCCAAGATCGGTCAAGCAACTCAGCCAAGGAGCTTTTCTTTGTGGTGAGTTATTTTTAGACCTCCCAGCTGACATGAATGGCACATTAGTGAAGAACTGACTGACACTGACTCTGACACTGGCTGCCCAGTTCAGTAGTTGGGTGATATTTTTGATAACTCTCACCCAGACTCTGTGTTGATTTGAATTGATCAGACTGTGTTGATTTGAATTGATCAGACTATATCTGTGTTGATTTAAAAAAAAAAAAAAAGGTTTAAAAGACCCATTAATATTTTGGTACAGCTGTAAAACGGTCAGTATCTGTTCTTTTTTTTTTTTTTTTTTTCTTTTGTTGGTTCATTTCCTTGTTTGTTTTGTTGTTTTGTTTTCCCCCCACTTCCTTGGCATAGTGGGTCACAAAACAGAAACATTTTGTGTAGAAAATGGGTCATTCAGAAGGGAGATAATACACCCAAGAGAGGTCACTAGCCACTGTCACTTTCGATGTTTCTTTCACATGGGCAGGGTGGATGATTGCTCAGGACAAGAATCGGGCCCCTGTCAGAGTTTGCACCAGTGGGTCAGTATGGTATGTGCAGTTAACTGTGATTTTAGGGGTGAACAAAAAAAAAGGGGGGAGTAAGGGCCGGTTTTTTTGGTTTGTTTGTTATTTTTTTGTTATTTTATTTAATTAATTAATTAATTTAAAAAAAGAAATTTTTAAAATATATATTTTAAACTTTTATTTATTTATTTATGTATTTATTTATTTATTTACTTTTTTGTTATTTTATTTATTTATTTTATTTTATTTTTTATTATTTATTTATTTATTTTTTATTTCTTATTTATTTTTTATTATTGTATTTATTTATTTATTATTATGATTATTTTAAAAAATTTAATTAATTAATTAATTAATTAATTGATTATTTTATTTTATTTATTTATTTTTTTTCTCGAGGCCTGACAAAGCGCGTTGGGTTATGCTGCTGGTCAGGCATCTGCTTATAGATGTAGTGTAGCGTATATGGATTTGACCGAATGCAGTGACACCACCTTAAGCGACTGATACTGATACTGATTGTACGAAGACCTTTGTGTATTTGTTTTTGATGATGAACAAACATATATTCTGTTACCGTTCCTTTCATTGCCCGTGAACATCTGGTGTTTGCTTTTGTTAAGGAACATGTATTCTGTGGGGTGTTTTTTTTTTTGTGTGTTTTTTTTGTGTTTTTTTAAAATGGAACATGTATACTGTGTTTTTGATAAGGAACATGAATACTTTGTCTTTGATTAGGAATGTGTATACTGTGTTTTTGATATGGAACATGATTGTATTCTGTGACCGATTCATATATTGCCCATGAATACCTCAAGACTCAAGACTGGTATATCGTCTGCACAAAGGTTCAGAAATTCACCGTTCAGAATGTGAACATGAAAAAAGAATAAAAAGAAGACATATCCTGACATTCCAAGCATGCCAGTACAAGAGTAAAAAAAAAGTTGCAGGGTAAAAAAAACTGTCTCTGGATATTATTTGATTCAATTTTATTGAATTTTATTATTTGATTGTTAATTTTACTTTATTTTATTTTATTTTATTTATTTTGTATTACTATTTATTTTTATTTTTATTTTATTTTATTTTTTAAATTTTTTTCTCAAGGCCTGACAAAGTGCGTTGGGTTACGCTGCTGGTCAGGCATCTGCTTGGCAGATGTGGCGTAGCGTATATGGATTTGACCGAACGCAGTGATGCCTCCTTGAGCTACTGATGCTGACATGATCATGTAAAGTGCATGGCTTCACTGCCCAGAGTTAACACAGCAGGAATTGAGTTATACTTCCATCATTTCTTGTTTCTTGCTCAGATTGTGTGTGTGAGTATGTGTGTAGATAATGTACAAGCATACTGTATTTACCCTTCCCAATGCATTTTTTGAATAATTGTGAGTGTATGCATGTGTGTTCATATATATGTGTTTGTTCATGTGCATGTGTTTTTATATATATATATATATATATATATATATATATATATATATATAGAGAGAGAGAGAGAGAGAGAGAGAGAGAGAGAGAGAGTTTTTTAGTTTTATGTCTTTCCGCAATAAGTGATATCAGACAGAATGTGTGTTTGTGTTTAGGTATATGTGAATTGTATGAGCCATGTGTTTTTTTTGGTTTTTTTATCTACCCTTCCACTTCACTTTGAAGTGCGGTCTGGGCGTTAGTCTTTCAAATGAGATGATAAATCCAGGTCCTTTATGCAGTTCTTACAGCGCATAAATGAACCTGTGGCAACACAAGAGTAGAACATAATGGACAAAACAGAGCAGAATCAAACAAAAAAAGTTGACATGTACTTGAGCCTTAACTTCTTACAGAGATGTATGCTGTGATGAGAAAGGTTCAGTATTGATGTCGATGATGATGATGGTTGTTGTTGTTTTTGCTACTTTTGTATGCTTCTGTCAGTGTGCATATGTAGTGTATGAGACACTCTCGAGAGTCATGACTGAAGTCTGTTCTGGTTTTCTCAACCACAGTCAGTTATCGGTTTGTCCTCTTGTTCCAGAGGGATTTCACTACACTCCCCCCTCCCCCCCCCCCCACAACTTGTAAGTGCATTTGTATTGTGTTGTGTTGTGTTGTAATTATTGTATTACTTTTTGTCACAACAGATTTCTGTGTGTGAAATTCAGGCCACACTTCCCATGAAGAGAGTTTTGCCACAGTGCAGTGCAACCCACATTTTTGTGTGTGTGTGTGCGTGTGTGTGTGTGTGTGTGTGTGTGTGTTTTTCTTTCTGTCTGCGAATGTATTTGTGTTACGATCAAGGTGGATTCTTCGACTGAATTTTGCCAGGAACAACCTTTTTGTTGCTGTTGATTGTTTTACATGTGTACTAAGTGAATACTGCAGATTGTATCTTGGTTTATCATCTGATCCGAAAGACTGAGAGTGTTTATTCTCTTCATCGGCTATGCGCTCCAACACGTCAGATCTTGTGCAAGAGAGTGCATGCGTTTCCTCCTCCGTTGTGTGGTTGAAGTGTGGACACATACCCACATCTGAGTTTCACAGTGAAAAACCAGTGTTAGGCAGATCAAGATCAGGATGTGTATCAGTATTAACCAGATTTGTGATTGAGTGGAAATTTTTCATTTGCAGGTAGTAATGTTGTCACAGATTAATCAGAAATTCTTTCACTTGTAAAGGTAGAAATATTGTCAGTTGACTATGTCCCAACTTTGTAGTTGACCTGCGACATGCATGGTGGCATAAACTGGTTGCTATGAGAGTGATTTCGTGTGAGATAAGTGCTCATCAGGTGTGCTTCTGATGTGACTCATGTGAGCTGAATGCTCAGCGTCTGGTTTAGCAGTCCTCTGAAACTGCTCAGCAACTACCTCTTTGGTGATCAAATTCATTGTCCTTATTTGTTTTGTTTTTTATTTGCTTTAAAAAATAGTAATATTATTCTACATTGATTTCGGTTGTACTCAGATCACTGTAGTCTTTGATAACAACTGAGGAGTACTTTTTAGTTCCAGTCGTAGCAAGATAATATACAGATCACTGAAGATATGAAAATATCACATGCACCATTTCGTTTACTACAACACTGTTCAATTCTGTTCACGTGTTTTCCCCACTTTTTAAAGTTTTTTTTCTTGGGGTGGTGATGTTAGTACATTCTTGATGTATGATGCTTGATATGTCTGGGGTTTTTTTCTGTTGTCTGTTGACTGCTTACATTTCGGAAGTGATTTTCTTTAATAACTATTTTTGATGAAAGAAAAAAGAACAAAAAACATGTACTTCGTCCCCCCCAAAACCGCTCGTTTAGATCCTAGAAACCAAGAAATTAAAGACCAGTGTTTACAATATGTTTGTGTTTGTTTACTTGGTTGGCTTATGATGTGCTGTTCTGTTCAGTTTTGGTTGGTTTACAATGCGTATTTACAGTTGTTTGTTTGTGTGTGTGTGTGTGTGTGTGTGTGTGTGTGTGTGTGTGTGTGTGTGTGTGTGTGTGTGTGTGTGTGTGTGTGTGTGTGTGTGTGTGTGTGTGTGTGTGTGTGTGTTTCATGGGTTTCTTTTTACATCCAATCCACTGGGGAAAACAAACAAAACAACAAAACAGCTTCAGATGAAGAGAAGCGAGGCAAGACCTTCGTGGCTCACATGTGACACCATGAAGCAGTTGGATATTTCGTGCAAGAGAACAAGTGAACATGGCCTTTCTGCCATGGACATGACCGTTCCCTCACCTGGAATTTCCCATGGATCCATAAAAGCTCACACCCTCACCCCACCCCTCATCCTGTCTTTATTGATCTCAACTTCGGAGCTAATGCGTCGTTAATCCCCCAAGCCCCCGACCCCATTCACCCTTTTCTCTGCCTCTATGGGACCACAGAGCTATTAGGAAATGAAAGAAGACGGCGCCTTTCAAACAATTTCAGCTTCGTGCGTTGACAGTTTCCAGCAACACCCAATATAGACGGTTTTCAACCGGATGGATGAAGGGAAGTAAAGGGAGTTGACAGTTTTAATCCCATCTGCTCCGAAATGCCAACATCTCCAGTCCCACAGCTTCTTGTCAATGCCAGAATCCAAGGCAGGGGAACGCGTCGTATAGAGGCTGGTGGTGGTGGTGAAGAGAAAGGGACGAAGATGAAGCTTATATTGCCCCTCTTTGAAGAAACAGCTTGACAAGTCACGGAGATAACACTTGTCATTCAAATGGGTCACTTTTGCAGCCCAACGCGTGTGTGCGAGGGTAGAGGAGTGGTTAAGTGGGTGAGGGGTGAGGAGGGGCCGTGGGGAGTGGGGTGGGGCAGAGGGATATTGTGTTGGTGACCATGGTGACACAGGTGAGTCAGGAAGGAGATGAAGTGGGGCAAGGAGTGGGACAGATACCTGACATCCATGCTTCCCTCAGGGCCACATGGTCAGGGGCGGGGTGGGAGGGGGTTGATAGGGATGGGCAGGCCGTTGTGCAAACACCCGGGGTAGAGAGTGAGAGAGAGAGAGAGAGAGAGAGTGCGAGGCCGCGCAAAGAGCAAGGATGCTCCCTTTATCTGTGACTGTCTGTTTACTCAGAACTGCCAGGATTCACAGCGACAGAAGGTTCGGCTCTGTGTCGCACGTGCGCCCAGTGATTCCATCCATTTGCTGTTCCATATCCCTAGAGTGGACGAGCAGTCCTACCTTCAGGCCCCTATCTTTTCATTTCGGCGTTAAGAGAAGGGGATTTGGAGATAACAACTGGGTGGGTACGTGTGGGGCTACACGGCGTGTGGAATGGGGTTTACAAGGGCTAAACTTTTCAAGCGTCCATCAATAGCTTGACGGAATAAGACATGTCCAGTAACATGAAGCAAGATCAGTCCAGACTGAACAAGAAAAGATTTATGTTCATCACTCACTCACTCACTCAGTCATTCAATAAATCACTCTCACTCACTCACCTAACCCATCAATAAATCACGGACTCACTGAAACAATAAATCAAACAATCACTTGTATGTCCGAAACACAGTGTACAGAAGTCTCCATTTTCAAAAATTGACATTCGCGACTGACGTAAAACTCAGTGAAACCTCCTTTCCCTTCTACCCCTTCCCCCATTTTTTAAGCAGATGTAGTGTGGCACAGCGTATGTGGACCAGTCCGCACGTGCGACGCCTAGTGCTTGAACGTAACACTGAATTGGATCCTCAGCAACTTTTTTTATTTTATTTTATTTTTTAAAAATTTAATTGAGCAAAATGGATGTCATCGAGTTGATTGATCCCAGACGTTCCTCTGAGCCCACAACACAGTTATTCAACTTCAAGGCAGTGAAGAAGTTGGCCACAGTCCAAAACATCCCCGTCACAGTGATGATGTCTTTAGGGTTCGAACCCGCGTTACCCCCGAAAACGGAGTATGGCTGCCTACATGGCGGGGTAAAAACGGTCATGCACGTAAAAGCCTACTCGTGTACATACGAGTGAACGTAAGAGTTGCAGCCCACGAACGAATAATAATAAGAAGAAGAACCCGCGTTTTTCTAGCAAGATGATTCTGACCACTTAGCCACGGTGGCTGGTTCTTTTTCACTTCTTCATGGTACGAAATAAAAAAAAGAGCCAAAAACAAAAATAAAGCTGGAAAACAAATGAAGCCGTGAGATCGCAATGATAGCCCTGTGAGAACAATGCAATCAACACCAGACACACAATGCCTAAGTAACACAAAGTCTGTGAGTTTTCTACCTATTCTGGGCATAATTTCCGTTTCTTCTTCTTTCTTGTCTCTTTGTCGGTTTACGTGTACAGTCGTTTTTATTTCGTCATTTATGGGATAGTAGTCATACACCGCTTTCAGTGGTGGGCATCGATATGTTTGTTCGTGTTTCCATAACCACCGAACACTGACAATGGATTGCGCGGGGATTATGTTCATAGTGATATCAGAAAACAGTTATCGAAACGTATACCTGACACATTGTTTCTATGGTATTTTAATTTTTTGCATCTTACTGAACACACAGCTAGGTTATCAATCGCCTTTGTTTGATTGTTGAGCGCAATGATCCTGAGCTAATGTTAAATTTCCACTTCTGTAAAAAAAAAAAATTGTCTTAAAGTATTCACATGCATCCGTTGTTTGTTCACCTTTTCTGTTCAACGAAAAAACCTGAAAAACCCCCAAACAACCCAAAACACACACACACACACACACACACACACACACACATATATATATATAATGACCATTACACGAGCACAGCTCTCGGAATGTTCTTCACTTCCACTAAGCACAAATAATGAAGAATGTGTGTGTTTGTGTGTGTGTGTGTGTTTGTGTGTGTGTGTGAGAGAGAGAGAGAGAGAGCTGACAGTATCGGCAGAATTGTCTTGAATTCAAAATTGTGTCCTCGAAGGAGTAAAGTTACAATACACAATTTATTTTATAACTTTTGATTTTATATATTAATGTTTGACGTTCCTTTCCTCATTCAGGCCAGGAAGAACCGATAGACTTCTTTCTTTTTCGTTTCTTTTTTATTTTATTTTATTTTTTTATATATTAAAGTTGACCGTTGGTGAATCGGATGAGTGAAAGAATTCTGGAGAAAGAAGAGAGAAAGTAATTTACTTATGAACAGGAAAACGAACACTGATAGATCACAGCATATAACGCCTCGAACCTAGGGTCTTCCACACACACACACACACACACACATTCTTCATTATTTGTGCTTAGTGGAAGTGAAGAACTTTCCGAGAGCTGTACTCGTGTAATGGTTATTAAGACTGTCAGTGAACTGAACATTTATCAGCTGACTATAGACGGCCTTTCCATCGATCACATACCTTTTCCAAGAAGAACGCCGTGTCAACGCGGAAGTCATTGGCTTAAAAAATGGAACCAGCAGGCAATCAGGGCACGTGTTCTATATATATATATATATATATATATATATATATATATATATATATATATATATATGTGTGTGTGTGTGTGTGTGTGTGTGTGTGTATGGAGAGAGAGAGAGAGAGAGAGAGAGAGAGAGAATGTAAGAATGACTTTATTCAGTTGTTTTGTTGTAAGGCTTACTAAGTCACAATTCAGGGAGTAATGCTGTTTCAAGAGACAGCAACTTCCAGAAAAACAAACAAACAAACACACACACACACACACACACACACACACACACACACACACACACAAACAACAAAACAACAACCGGCAAGTGAGCTGGCCAGCCGTCACTGAGTTAATCTATGCCCAGAGAAGGTGCATGGTGGTTTGGGGAAGGAGTCCTCCAACCTGTACAGCCCACACACAGTCACCCACCCACCCACCTACCCACACACCCCACCACACCGCACCGTGCAGCACGTTCAGGCATGATGATGATGATGACGCCTGAGTCTATGAACAGGAAGATGAGCACTGATAAGTCACAACACATAACAGGTCTTCTGCAGATGAACTAACAACAACAACAACACACACACAAACACACACACACACAACAGCAACAACAAGACAAAATAAAAACAAAAAATAACCCCCCCACCGCCCCCCCCCCCCCCCCCCACACACACACACATTCTTAATTTTGTACTTTCACCTGGCTTAGGTCAGTGGAAGTGCAAAACATTTCGAGAGCTGTACTCGTAGGACTGTCAGTGAAAATTTATCAGCTGACCATATACGGCCTTTCCATCGATCACCGTAGACCTTTTCCAAGAAGAATGCCGTGTCAACGCGGAAGTCATTAGCTGAAAAACAGAACTAGGAGACAGTCAGGGCACGTTATGTCCGTGATTTTGGTCTGACTCACCTATCCCAGTTTCGCCTATATACCCCATGATCATGACCTCGCCCTCAGTAATAGTCTCTTTGTCCAGTTTCCACTTACCGACGTACCCATTTCACCAATGCGGCCTCTCTCTCTCTCTCTCTAACACCTTAGCCTGTACTGCAAACAAGCACACACGAACACACACACACACACACACACACACAAACACACAGACAGACGCACACAGAGACACACAAACATACAGACAGACGCACACAGAGACACACAAACACACAGACAGACACACACAGAGACACACACACACACACACACACACACACAGGATCACGTCAATCTTAACCCATCTCCACACACGTTTCAGCCTCTCCCTTCCGGCCCGTCGTTATCAGACACGAGTGAGGTCACTTCCGGCCAGAACAGGAACTCCACGGTCCTAGAAAGCTGCTGTCTCTTTTTGGTTGAAGATGCAACTGCGGGCGACAAACACTGCATGTTGCCAGGAGACTCGTCAGGTCAGGCTGTGAGAGTTCTCCCATCACTACAGAGTGTGCGAAAGAACACTTCACATTGTCTCAGTCCACGGCAAGGTCGGGAAGAGGGAAAAACAGGACTGTTCAATGCACTTTCGTCCATTATGAGGAGAGATTTTCCATGTTTGCTCATTACCAAAGTGAAAAAAAAAGAAGGAAAAAAAGAAAGAAAAAAAAAAGAAACAGTTTTGATGTTTTACCAAAATGAAGCACACACAGACACACACACACACACACACACACACACACACAAACACACACACACACCGGAAAGTTTTGCCAGATTCTCATCGAAGTGGTAAAAAAACAAAAGAGCATATTTTGATTTTTGATTGCGGGTGGGTCAAGTGGAAGGACTAATGTGTTTGATCACATGACTGTTGTCCGTGGTTTACAGGTGTTAGTGTTTTTGCCAGATGTTTTTCTTTGGGGAGGGGGGGCTAGGTGGGTGGGGGTGGGGAGGAAGGGAGGTTGGGGGGTGGGGGGTAATAGATTCAGTTCAGTTTCAACGTTTATCCATTTTAGACTTTTCAGCTGTTGGTGTTGTGTGTTGGTGGTGAGGGGAGGAGGGGGGGAGGGGGGGGGAGGAGAAGAAGAAGAAGAAGAAAAAACAAGAGAGTCAAGGACTTCAAGACTCACTTGTGATACACTTAAAAATAATTAAAAAATCTAATCGTTAAAATGTGTTCTGTATTTGTTATTATAAAGTTTCGCGTTTAAAAAAAGAAAAAAAAAAGAGTCCTAACCAGATTCGAACACCCCGTGTTCGGGTGAGAAAAAACTACCTTATCCATTACACTATCGTGGCTCCTTAACAGACATTCTAAAATTTAACATTTGAACATACTTTTTTAAAGGGTGATAAATCAGTTGCGGTATTCACAGTGAGAACGCTGTTTAAATCATATTTTTCTGGTGTATCTCGGGCATTCAAAAAATTTTTAAGGGCAATAAAAAATTCTTTTTAATGGCTATCGCCGCAATCACACTGCAACATTTAGCCGTTTTCACTAGATCTAGATAGATGTACAAGTTTAGTTACACCCGCCGGGAATGTAGTACGACACGGTCGATTCAATTTCTCTTTTATGTTCATTCTAGTTTTATAGTTTTAAAGTTGATATGAAAATTTAGTATTTTGTTAAACTAATAACATGTACAGCCAAGTGCAAGTACTTCTAAACGTCGTAAGAAGTGAAAAGGACTTAATTTTGAGCAAAGTCAAGACTGGAGAGTTTTTCGTTTCATCGTGATCAGTTCAGGGGTATTAACTCGCATGGTTTACAATTTTTAACTGTGAATTCCGACTGATTCTGTGGATATTTTTATGGCAGTTTGAGGCATAATCCAGTAAGTGATTAGGCGTTCACAAATCTTTCTCTGAATAAATATTTAATGGTCTCCTTCTCCAACTTTCCATCACATGTTATCGTGTATTGTCCATTGAATATAGGATTGAACGGGCAGGTCAACAACTTGAAACAAAATGGCGTCGTTCGCGTTCGCAAAGAATATGAGCACGCACTTTGAATGTGTATAAATATGTGTACGCAATTGATTTTTGCCCTTGACCTTCAGGGCTCAGCCAACAGATCTGTAAAGTCCACTCGTCGTATTGATTTTAGTATTTTCAGAAAAAGACCACTTAGGCGAATGAACATAGTGAAAGCCCTTTACACTGAGAGTAAAACATACAAACTTTTTATGTATTGAGTATAATTTCAGAATGTAATGTTT
>NC_134876.1:17461268-17463768 GCF_041734735.1 Babylonia areolata | reverse complement strand
AGAATCTGAGCGCGCTAGTTCTAACCACGGCTCAGCCGCCGATATTTTCTCCCCCTCTACTAGACCTTGAGTGGTGGTCTGGACGCTAGTCATTCGGATGAAACGATAAACCGACGTCCCGTGTGCAGCATGCATTTAGCGCACGTAAAAGAACCCACGGCAACAAAAGGGTTGTTCCTGGCAAAATTCTGTAGAAAAAAATCCACTTTGATAGGAAAAAACAAATAAATCTGCACGCAGGAAAAAATACAAAAAAAAGGTTGACGCTGTAGTGTAACGACGCGCTCTCCCTGGGGAGAGCAGCCCGGATTTCACACAGAGAAATCTGTTGTGATAAAAAGAAATACAAATCAAATACAAATAGGATATAATACAATACAATTGAAAGAAGAAGACAAAGAAGAAGCTGAAGAAATCCTATTTGATGCCGTCTTCTCAAACACTGCAGTCATAATAACAAGGGTTGAACATGTTCTGTAGCTCTGAAGTGCGTGGGCCCGCCGTCGGCACCGTGTTTGACTGATTAATTAAGGCAGAACGTGCAACACGTGCCGGTCTGTCCAAGCAGTTCGCCACCTCTTCTTTGGGAGTCCGCACCTTTTGTGGTGTATCGGCTACATCTTAATTATTTGTATTTGTATTTGTATATATATATTTTTTTGTCATAACAGATTTCTCTGTGTGAAATTCTGGCTGCTCTCCACCAGCAGTGATCTCCAGGCCATCACTCCACATAATTATTATTATTATTATTATTTACGATCTTTGATTATTCGGAATCTGCTTACAGTCTTTCAAAGATTTTTGATGATTGTGATGGTGATTATGATACTGCTGCTGCTGATAATGATGATGATTATCATAACTGGTTTTAGTTAGCCTCCGTCAGTTCATAGCCGGCTATGGCATGGCGCATTGGTGCACCACAGAAGCATCTGTGGCTTTGAAGACTGATTCGGGAGTGACATTATTATGACTATGATGACCATGAGGAGGAAGGTGGCGGAATGTTTGAGACGCTCATCTGCCCATGCGGAGAGTTCGTGAGGGTCTGGGCTCGAATCCTACGCCCGCCCTCTCTCCCAAGTTTGACTGGAAAATCAAACCGAGGGTCCCGAGTCAGTCTAATGGAATGATAAACCCAGGTTCCGTGTGCAGCACGCACTTGGCGCACTTAAAAAGAACCCATGGCAACGAGAGTGTTGTCATGTGGCAAAATTATTAAAAAAAAAAAAAAAAATCCACTCTGATAGGTACACAGATATATAAGCATGCACTCAAGGCCTGTCAAGCGCGTTGGGTTATGTTGCTGGTCATGCATCTGCCTAGCAAATGTGCTGTTGTGTATATGGATTTGTCCGAATGCAGTGACGCCTCCTTGAAAAACAGAAACTGATGATGATGATGAGGATGATAATTAGACCTATCATTATCTTCTTTTTTTTTTGTAGCGCGACCGAACACCAATGAATTGATGAAAATACATAAAATATCATACAATGCAAACCAAAAACAATGCAATGATTTCAGTACAGTCCAACGTAATTCAAAACAAGGGATATGAAGCAACGTAACGCAACAGAACGTATACGTAATACAATAATTCAGTCCGTGGATCCAATATCCTTGTGAAAAATCCAGCTCAGTGTCCAGATATTAACAGCTGATAAGGGTCGTTGACCCTTTACACAAACAAGAAACGACGGAATAGTTAACAGATATGGAGTAAAGGTCAGATGCCTGATCTACGCATAGACCCAAAGTGCTGGTCAGACCTTGAACTGATTCACACTCTGCTAACAGCATTCTTTCAAGGATACGCTGTTGTTGTTGTTGTTGTTGTTATCTATTCATAATTGTAGTGCAAATACGCACACACACACACACACACACACACACACACACACACACACACACACACACACACAGACGCACACACACACACACACACAAACACACACAGACACACACACACACAGACAGAGACAGACACACACACACACACACACACACACATATATATATATATATATATATATATATATATACATATATCAACAAGATAATGAAGGAGAGCGAGGGAAGGTATAAACAACAATACAAAGTTTCCTTGAACTTTAAAAACGACTTGCAAAGATGCCATTTTTTTATGAAATAAACAACAAAAAATACATCTATATAACTGACTTATTTCAGTGACAAGGCTAACGGCCACAAACACGATCATCCTCACGTTATACAAGGACATTGACCGTCGACGGAGTCCCGTCACAACAAATCCAGGTAAAGCTTTTGAACCAGATTCACTGTTGTTGTTATTGTTGTTGTAGATCTTCTTCTTCTTCTTCCTCTTCTTCCTCCTCCTCCTCCTCATCATCATCATAGAACAGAATAGAATAGAATAGAATAGAACAGAATAGAATATGTCTTTATTACCAAGTGTACCGGGGACACAAGGAATATTGGGAGGGATAGTACATAACAAGTTACGAACATAAAT
>NC_134876.1:17423768-17451268 GCF_041734735.1 Babylonia areolata | reverse complement strand
TCTGCTGATTCATCAAGGAGAAGACGGTGTGGGTGGCTTGCATAATTATGGCGCTGTGTCTTTTCAGAGAGGCAGTTTATCATTCCTACGAACAGTCTAGCCAACCACCCAGGGCTAGAAAAAACAACAACAGCAACAAAAAAAAAACAACCAGCAACCAACAACAACACCCCCCCCCCCCCCCCCCGCACCCCTGCCGCCTCCCCATGCCCCCCCCCCCCCCCCCCCCCCGAACACACACATACGAACATTTATTCGTTTAATTTAATTCTGGGTCCACTGCGTTTATTGCGGCTGCGTGCTGCTTTTGGATACTTACAAGTGGTGAATTGTGTGGTGTGGTGTGGCGTTATGTTGTGGGGTGTGGTGTGGTGTGGTGTTGTGGTGTGGTGTGGTGTGGTGTGGTGTGTGGGGTGTGGTGTGGTGTGGTGTTGTGGGGTGTGGTGTGGTGTGGTGTTGTGGGGTGGGGTGTTATGTTGTGTGGTGTGGTGTAGTGTTATGTTGTGGGGTGTGGTGCAGTGTTGTGTGGTGTGGTGTGGTGTGTTGTGATGTGATGTGTGGTATGGTGTGGTGTAGCGTTGTATTGTGGGGTGTGGTGTGGTGCAGTGTTGTGTGGTGTGTTGTGTTGTGTTGTGATGTGTGGTATGGTGTAGTGTATTGTATTGTGGGGTGTGGTGGGGTGCAGTGTTGTGTTGTGTGGTGTGGTGTGGTGTAGTGTTGTGTTGTGGGTGTGGTGTGTGTGGTGTTGTGGGGTGTGGTGTGGTGTGGTGTTGTGGGGTGGGTGGGGTGTGGTGTGGTGTTGTGGGGTGGGTGTTATGTGGTGGTGTGGTGTAGTGTTATGTTGTGCAGTGTTGTGGTGTGGTGTGTGTTTGTTGTGGTGTGGTGTGGTGTTGGTGTTGTGGTAGTGTTGTGGTGTGTGGTGTGGTGTGTGTGGTGGTGGTGTAGTGTGTGGTGTGTTGTGTGTTGGGTGTGGTGGTGGTGGTGTGGTGTGTGTGGGGTGTGTGTGTGGTGTTTTGTGTTGTGTGTGGTGTGTTGTGTGGTAGTGTGTGTAGTGTGTGGTGGTGTGTGTGTGCGTGTGTTGGCTTTGTGGTATACTGTTAGTGCGGGTGGTATACGTGTTGGTTGTTGTGGTGTGCTTGTGTTGCGCGTATTGTGTTGTGTGTGTGTGTTATTTCTGATTGGGCACAGTTGTTTCTGTGGTAAACTGTGCTGTTTGTATTCCTAGGAGTAGTGCAGTACTCATCTGTTAATGGGGGTGTGGATGTGCTGATGTACGTGTCCGCCTAGGAAGAGGATTGACGGCGTGGTTGAATACGGTGGTTGTATTTTGTGCTTCACTAGTCCTTGAGTGGTGGTTGGACGTGTTGTCAATGAGAGATTCAGTGTCCGTGTGCAGCAGTGCTTAGCGTCCGGTAGATGAACGGCTGCAACAAAAGATTGTTTCTGGCAATGGTCTGGTTGAAAATTCATCATAGTTGAAACATAATTTGCACGCATGGAGAATCATGTTGTGTAAAAAGAATACATTGAAGCATAAAGTGGTGTGTCGTGTGTATGTGTAGCGGCAGCTTATCCTCGCGAGTGTAGCTATTTTGCTATTGTTTGTTGTTCCATTTCTATCACAGACGAAATCTGTTTTTAGAATAGAAAAATAAAATGAAAGCAAATATGCTAAAAACTCCTAGAAGCAAGAACGAGCGCGCAGGTCAATCACGCACAGCTGCCGTTTTTCTCCCCTCATTAGACCTTATGTGTCTGGGTGTCATTCATGGAGTAACGTCTTGTTTCATATACCCTAAGAACCTACCGGATACAGGATTTTTAACTGTGTATTCGATAGACTATCTGCAGCATTACAAAAAGGCGGATGTCAGCGCCTCTGAGGCGCCATATTTGACCGGAATCGTAAAAATCTCAACCCTTACACCAGCCGAACGGGCAAGGCAAAGCAACTAAAAGTTCACTTCACATGCCCCCCAGAGTCACTGAAACAATACACACATACACCCCTTACACCCTCCATGTATTTCACACAGAGAAATCTTTTGTGATAAAGAGAAATACAAATAATAAATAAAGCCACTACGGAAAACAGTGTCATCAGACTGTTGTGATGCTAAGCGACACATCTTGTGTATTCGTATTTGTATTTCTTTTTATCACAACAGATTGCTCTGTGTGAAATTCGGGCTGCTCTCCTCAGGAAGAGCGCGTCGCTACACTACAGCGCCACCCTTTTTTTTTGTATTTTTTTCCTGCGTGCAGCTTGATTTGTTTTTCCTATCGAAGTGGATTTTTCGTGATTCGAACCAGCGCGCTCATTCTCTCGCTTCCTAGGCGGACGCGTTACCTCTAGGCCATCACTCCACTCTAAAACTCGGCAAAAATGTCTAAATGTAACCACAAGAGAGAAGAACAGACTGCTCCGAAGCAGACTCATTACAATGGATTTAAAAGGGAAACATCGTGGGTGGCTTTCGTAAATGGCAGGTGAGGCTTTGTTTTTTTCTTCTTTTTTCTCTCTCCAGCTTTGCGGGATTTCCCCACTGCCTGGAGCGATGAGTGGAATCGTCGGATGCTGATGTCTGTCTGTGAATCTGGCATTGTTGGTGAGGTATGGTGAGTGGAAAGGGAGGGCTGAGGGTGGCACTGGGTGGCTTAAGGGTAAATCAGTTCAAACAAATCTTTGCTAAGAAAACACATTAAGCATGTACACAGAAACATCAAAGCCACAACAAGCTAACAGCTTATACCCTGCTCAAGCTTGTGTTAAACTATCTTTCGTTTTGGTTCAGTTTGAACGTTACATAAATGCAGTGATGTTGAAACAGATGCAGAAAAAATAAAAAATAAAATTCCAGTTCTATACAAATGACAGTTACAGACGTCAGTGTTTATGTCATATTGAGTGTCTGATTCAGTGAACACACTACAACATTTGGACAGTAATGTACGTTGGGAAACACCAAACAAAACAAAACAGACAAAGCCATCTTTAACTGTATTGATTTCAGTTATATTATCACTCAATCCTTCATTCTTCTGCTCCATGCCTCTCCTGGACAAATGTGAAATAAATTGTCAAAACTATTTCTCTGGGCTTGTTCTTGACAAAAACTAGCTCTCTTACTTCTCAGACTCCATTTTAACATTTTTCGTACATGACCATAATTTGTGTGTGTGTGTGTGTGTGTGTGTGTGTGTGTGTGTGTGTGTGTGTGTGTGTGTGTGTGTGTAGAAGAGAGAAATAAAGAGAGAGAGTCAGAGAGAGAAGGAGAGAGGGGGTGAGGGGGACTGGGAGAGAGAGAACCAGACAGAGAGAGGGGGGATAGAGATATGTACATAGAGAACTGCAGGGATACCTGGAGAAAGAGAGAGAGAAAGACAGAGAGAGAGAGAGAGAGAGACAGACAGACAGACAGAGAGAGACCGAGACAGACAGAGAGAGTATGTAAAGAGAGATCAAAGCCTTGGATCTGCTGTGTAGAAAAAAAGAAGAAAAAAAAACTGCTTGGAAAGCAATTTTCCCAGAAATGTGAAGCAAACAATAAGAAAAGTGAGACACATATCCCAAGAGATGTAGAAGCTTGGGAGGCTGAGAGTTTTGTGTGCAGCTGTGTGTTGAGTGTGGTGGAGTGAGGGGGGGGGGAGGGTGGGGGGGGGGGAGGGGGGGCACGGGGTGGGGGGGGGGTCCCATTCCCCCACAGCACACAGAGGTCCGCGCTTTTAACCTGGCTGTCTTCCACCCCAGTCCGTCACGTTCTGCACGTTCCCCGTGGTGACTGTCACACCCACTGTATGGACACGCCGGGTCCGTGACTGTCACGCGAGACGAAATACCAGCACGTGCTGGAGTCATCAAATTGGTGAAAGGGATGTAGTTTTCCCCCCTCTCCCATTGTGACATTTAGTGGAAGAAAATGGAGCAAGTGTTTAAACACATTTGTTAGCCGTTTCAGTATTGATAGAATGGGACGATGAAGTCATGAACACAAATCTTAAATTGATCTGGATTCTTCGATGTAACCATTGATAAAAAAAAAGGACAACTGCTACTACTGTTGCTACTGCTGCTGCAACAAGATATTACCCCATGATGCATAAAACAGTCTTTAACTCACTCAGTACGGCCAGTCCTCTCTTCTCCTCTACACACACCCCTCGGATGTCCAGTGGGTGTCTGAATGACCCAACCTTTAGCTTCCGTCGTCAGAATTGTGGTATTCTTTGTCAACGTTCACCCCTTCAGTGTAAGAGCCTTCCGCTTGTAATATTTTGATGGTGGTAATTGGGGTGAAACGCTGTTAACGTCGTCTCTTTCGCTGTTCGTATGGAGAGAGTTAAAACAAACAAAAAAAGTACTTACACGACACTTAAAAAACAAATCAAGCAAAGTCCAAAGGCTCAGCTATTCTGGAATCTAACCCTTTTAAGTTTCGAATAAGAAGGAAAATCCTTAAGTCTTTAATCCGTGTACGGGAATCAAGGACAGACGAGGATCATCTGAGCACATACCAGTCTTTGCCTATTGTTTCCTGAAATAATGCTAATGTAAAAAAGCCTTTGTTGACTGGTTCTTGATTACGGCTCAAAGATATACAGGTGGAGCATCCAAGAATACGTGATCCTAACCTTGATCCAGCAGCATTCCCTCTTTGGAGTGCTTTATGGGAACTTATGTTTTTACCTGTTTCTTGTCTCTGTCCAGTGCTTGATATACTCCTCTCTAACATGGTCAATGTTAGAGCTCTCTGCATTTAATTTTGTCATGTAGTTGGTCGTGAGTTGCTATCATCATTCTTTTCCTTCTTCTTGTTATCATCATCATCATCAATATCATTTTTGTTCTTATCGTGTATATCATCATCGTTATTTTACACTTGCTAATGAGGCCACAATCAATCACACTATTTCTATTATATGTGTGAAATGAAAGCAAACTCCTTTAGATTACCGCGTGTCTCTGTTTCAGCAGGGCGAAATGAACACACATTGTTTCCAGAAAACAGAGGTAAAGTATTTCGGAAATTGCTACAATGGCTCAAATATATTAATCCACAGGGCTACAGTAAAGATGAAACGTCCTGGAGGAATGTCTAATGAGGGTGGTTCTGATGCACAACACCGGGCGATGGCCATATTATTGGGCTTCCAGCCAACAAACAAGTATCGAGGGACATTCAGTCTGAAGAGAACTGGGGTCTGGCAATCAGCAGAGCCTTTGATATAATTAGACGACGGCAATTTTATATACAGTGTGGATGGTTTGGCAACTAAATATGCATTTGCGATCCAGTGTGCAAAAATTGGGACTCTCGCTTTGGTGGTCAGGACACCCTCCCCCCCCCCTCCCCCCGGCAGCCCCCTACTCCCCACACCCCTCCCCACACACCTCTCTCTATATCTCTTACACTCACAGTGCAATGAAAGGAAATATTTTGATATTGTATGAGTATGGCCCATAACATGAGTAATAACATACATATTCCATTTCCTTATTGCTTGTGTTAGCTTAATCATCATATAACATCAATTCACGTGTAGACATGACGCTTGTATAAACACAAGCTGGAAATCTGTGTCCCCATCTGATTTCTCAGGGCCTAATAGCGTTGGGTCGTGTTGCTGGTCAAGCATCTGCCTAACAGATGTGGTGTAGCATATATGGATTTTTTCGAACGCAGTGGCTCCTCCTTGAGAAACTGAAACTGACATTTTCCTCATAGGTCGAAAGGGCATTGGAGACTTTGAATTACGGTTTTAGTAGTAGTTAATTGCATTTAGAAATGTCGGTACTGACTGAAAAATAAACTGGGAATTGATTTCTCTATTCTTGAGTACTTTTGGAGATATTACAAAGTTTGATAACAAAGCTAGTGATGAACAAGACTATTTTGATCACAAACAAAAGTAATTTGAAAAACCTTTTCATGTTGGTAATAAAGACTTTTGATTCCTTGACACCACGTTTGACTGGCAATTGATTAGAAGAACCATTTTATTTAAAGCCCCCACACAAACCCAAAGGAGAGTCAATTTCGGCAGCTTCATTTCAATCTTCTTTGAAAACTTTCCTTTTCAAACACTAATTGCAATCGGCCTTGGCTTGCTGGATTTGCTGTGTGTGTGTGTGTGTGTGTGTGTGTGTGTGTGTGTGTGTGTGTGTGTTTGCGTGCATGAGAGATAGAGAGAACGAATGAGAAAGGTAGAGGGTGAGCGTGCGTGTGCACAAATGTGTGTATATGTATGTGCGTGTGTGTGCGCGTGCGTTTGCGTGCACGCGTGACGCGTGAGCGTGCTTCTGTAAAATTGGGTTTTATATTCCAGTACACACCTTGTTCTGTTTCCTGCATATAAAGTGTGGACATGGAGAAGCAGTTATTTCAGAAATGATAGAAACGGAGAAGAAGAAATAAAACAGCAAAGTCTTCAGTTTCAGTTTCAGTAGCTCAAGGAGGCGTCACTGCGTTCGGACAAATCCATATACGCTACACCACATCTGCCAAGCAGATGCCTGACCAGCAGCGTAACCCAACGCGCTTAGGCCTTGAGAAAATCTGTGTATGGTAAGTGGAATGAATGAAGGTCAGCAAACATGAAGCAGAATGGAGATGAGAGTGCTGATGTCATAATGATGGCAATGGACAAATTCATAAAACCATAAATGTCTTTCTCTCTCTCCTCCACCTCTCTTTCTCTCTCTCACTCTGTGTGTGTGTGTGTGTGTGTGTGTGTGTGTGTGTGTGTGTGTGTGTGTCTCAGTGTACATTTGCAAGACTGATACATGTCAAGGTTGAAAGGACAAGGCCAAAACAGCTGAGTTTGAAAAACAACCTTAGCAAAACAGGCCATTGTTTCTTGCTTTATTTCATCCTTTGGGCTGAGTGACCTTTACCCAGATCAGTCCAATTAATGCACAGGCATGTGCGTGAAGCTGTGCAAGTTGTCAATAGCGGCACCATTGCTGAACCCACCCTGTCAAGCCATGCAACACACAGCCCTCTATCTGCTCAAGGCTGCACGTGCAACTCAATCACTGCACGTGCCATCACCACGTCACCTGTTGGACAACACAGCAAAGTTGCACTGTCGGTTATTATGTGATTTGAAAGGGGGGAGCAGTGTGAAAGGTTGAGGTGTGTGGGGGTGGGGGGCGAGGGGGGGGGGAGAGGGGTGGGGGGCATAGGAGAAGCAGGCACAGGAGGTATCATTCAATGGGAAGGGAAATTGTAGAGGCAATGGGGTGGGTGCAGGGAGGCGGAAGGAAATGGAGGAGTACGAAGGATGGGTGCAGGAATCTGGTGGTGTTGTGGAATACAAGAGCAAAGGCATGAGGCTGAGCTGAGTGGAAAAGCATCCCTCTCTTTCTGGGGCCAGGTACACAAGGTAATTGAAGTTTAACAACTTCAGTGGAAAGCTAAAGATCTAAGGTCAAGTTGTTTGTGTGGTCAGCTATTTGTTCAGAAATTGGGTTGGGCAAAGGAATTCACCCCACAATAGAATACCACAAATAGGCAATATCCACAATTTCCCCATTAAGACGGAGTGAGTAGTGTTCACACCAAGGCGTGGACGTCCACTCCGCCAGTCACACAGAGGGGAAGAAATGTGGATTTGGCCTAACAAATATGCATCAGCAACATTCAGAATGGGCACATCTGATTTGCGTGTTCATCACTGAAGAAACAAAACTGTCTAGGTTTTTTGGTTTTGGTTTTTGTTTTTTGGCTGTCCCATCATCTGATCCGTTTCACTGCCGTTCCATGCCGCTCATTCTGAGACCCTCATTGACATCAACACCCAGGTTCGTCTGTCGCAGTCCCAGCATCGGCAGTCCACAGGGAACCATCGATGTTAGGTCGTCAGAAGGCCACACACCAGAGGTGACCTTGCTCTGCTGCTGCTGAGCTACTTCAGTGGTGTTTAGTAGTGCCTGTTCTGGAATAATGTTCTTAGGACAGCACATACTAATACCCCTTCTGATGACTACAATAGTTTTGTCACAGAGGCAGACTGAGTGTCCCTGACAGAGTGGAGACCGCCGCCACATGCCCCCCCCCCCCCCCCCCCCCCCCCCCCCCCGCCCACCACCACACACACCCTCCCCCCCAACCCCACAAACAACAGTCCCCCATGAATCTGCCGGCACTGAAGACCTTGACAGGACTCACTCCAAGCACGGATCAAAACTGAAGTCACCATGAGAGCAGAGCATGAAAAGCCTCAGATATAGGACATATTTTCCTTTTTGATAATGAAGGTATCACCTCCGCACTCTACATTGGCTCCCCATTGAAGCGAGAATTAAATACAAAGTTGTGTTTCTCTGCTATTCTGCTTTCCACTCCGCAGGACCTACATATCTTTCCTACCTTATCAGTGTTTACGCTCCCGCAAGAAATCTCCACTCATCCTCTAACTGTTACCTTATGAAACTTTCTCGTGTCAATACAAGAACCTATGGTGAACGTTCTTTCTCCTTTGCTGTTTTTCACATCTGGAACAACCTTCCTCATCATATCCGTGCATCTGATTCTATTTCTGCTTTTCACTCATCACTAAAAACTCATCTTTTAAAAACCTATCTATAAATACTCTCAGCTTCCTTGTTCTCCAACACCACCCATGTCAGCTCACTTTGGATGTATGTAGAGTGGGAAAGGGAGAGTGGGAGTGGGAGGGGATGGAGCGGGGAGGGTTTTTTGAGAAAGAGTGGTAATGAATGTTTTATGTAACTTGTAATATTTTTCTTTCATGTAAAGCACCCTGAGCTCTTAGAGAGAAACATTATTATTATTAATGATGATGACAATGTTGCTACAGAGACCCATTTAGGCTTCCGACCACGTGACAAGGCTGCACTCTATGCTTCCTTTCATAATTTCCCAGCATTAACCAGGCCCGAGAGATATATAAAGTTGCAGTGTTGGTCAGGAAGTCACAGTCTTCCCATTTCAGCCAGTGGCACACTGAACTGTGGGCAGGTGCCGCCCACAGGCCAAAAAAATCCACCTCCACTGGGAATAGCACCTGCATCCTCCCAGACGTCAGTCCGCTATCCTAATCATTTCGTCTCAACGGCTCGTGACAGAATCCTTACATACCTTTATTTCATGTGCCAAACAGTGGAAATCATGCAGAGAAAATGTACAATAGTTTTATTCTCGGTTGCTAGGTAGTAAGTGCTACAGAAGAAATATGCATGGAGTTTATATTTGTTGCTTCTCCTGTCAGGCAGGGCTAATGACTGAATTGTCACATCACGATTGTCTAGTACCTGTCGTGTTATCTCGATTTTCTTTCTGATTTGGAGGGGTGAGGAAGGGGTAGGTGAGAAAGGGGTTGAGGTGGGTAGAATAAACATACCGTATTTCTTTAAACCATTCAATGGACCCAGCCACCACTGACAGTATTGATTGCTTTGAGTTTGCTGTTGTCATGTACTGGGATAGGAATGGATAAAAAGTAGTAACTCTATTTACAAGGTACACAACTTACACAACTTCTTTCATTTTGAAAAAAAAACACAATGCAGTGCAATATTTTCCCTTGTTTACAGTGTATGTACAGAAAAAAAAAGCTGCAATCAGTTGGGTTGGGTTCTTTGACTCGTGAACACAAAAGGCCAAAACAGTTGATGGTGGTGACGATGATGATGAGACAGCATTATTGTCTTGTTCTGTTTTGTCTGGCCTGGTCAGATGGCAAAATTGTGTCCGGAGGATGGAGATATGAATCTGTTTGTTTGCAAAGTACCTCAGGCACAATTGTGAGAGATCAATTATGTGATAGGATATTCAAAGTGAGAATATGGGACATGAAGGAAACAAGGGCAAGGGCAGTCTGATATGATGTGTTTACAACAATTCTTTTTTTTTTCTTTTCATTTTCATTATCAGAGGGGTAAGTGACCTCCACCAAGATCAGTCCAATTAATGCACGGCACGTGTGTGAAGCCACGCAAGTTGTCAATAGCGGCACCATTGCTGAACCCACCGTGTCAAGTCATGCAACGCCAGCCCTCTAGCTGCTCAAGGCTGCACGTGCAACCCATCACCTGCACGCGCCATCACCGCTGGGACAGTTACATTGTTGGTTGCTCTGCGATTTCAAGGCGATGAGGCGAGGATTGAAGAGGGGGTGGGGAAGGAGGTGAGGGGAGGTGTCATTCAGTGTGAGGTTTCAGTTTTAGTTTTTCAATGAGGCATCACTGCCTTCAGACAAATCCGCAGACCACCAGCCAAGACTTCACAGACAGCCAGGACACAGCGAGGACATGCCTCGGACCGCCAGCCAAGACTTCCCTCATCCACAGACAGCCAGGCCCTAGCGAGGACACCCCTCGGGCCACCAGCCAGGACTTCTCTCATCCACAGACAGCCAGGCCCCAGTGAGGACACCTCTCGGGCCACCAGCCAGGACTTCTCTCATCCACAGACAGCCAGGCCCCAGTGAGGACACCTCTCGGGCCACCAGCCAAGGCTTCCCTCATCCACAGACAGCCAGGACACAGCGAGGACATGCCTCAGACCACCAGCCAAGACTTCCCTCATCCACAGACAGCCAGGACACAGCGAGGACATGCCTCGGATCGCCAGCCAGGACTACACCTCCATAGGACACTGGGACCAACGCCCCGACATCCCCTCCCTTCACGGAGAAAGACCACAGCGACGAACAACTCGACCCCTAAGGGTGCAATGCTAGTAGGTCGTGAAACTCCACACTCATCACTTTCTTCCCCTGGGTCATACTTTCCCTGGGCTCTCACGGATTCTCTCCGCGGGTCAGCCATACCTGATACACGATGGTGTGGTAGTGGCCGCTGGCTGCAGACAAAGACAGACACGACTCTTCTTCACACAGCACGAATGAATCTTTTTAACTCACTCAGTACGGCCAGTCCTCTCTTCTCCTCTACACAGACCCCTCGGATGTCCAGTGGGTGTCTGAATGACCCAACCTTTAGCTTCCGTCGTCAGAATTGTGGTATTCTTTGTCAACATTCACTTTCTTCAGTATAAGAGCCTTCCGCCTGCAATATTTTGATGATGGTAATTGGGGTGAAACGCTGTTAACGTCGTCTCTTTCGCCGTTCGTATGGAGAGAGTTAAAGAGCCTCCGTATTCTAGGGAGTAGGATTCTTAAGTTAAAGATACCAACGGTGTTGTCTGATATGGGCGTGTATAGGATGTTGCTTGCTTCATAAATGTTTAATTCTAAGTAAATTACTGTGTGTAGTTGACCAGTCTCTTTCCTGAATGAATGTCGTTCTGTCGTTGAGCTGCCTCCTTGTCAGTACGACAGTGACTGTCTTTACGAGCATGCGAACAGTCTCCTTCCCTTGCCTTGCCCAACTGATTCCTATGTAATGTGACTCTTGCTCGTCTTATTCCTGCCACGTGTTCTTTTTTCTTTCTTTTCTTTTTTTTATACATTATTTATTTTATTTTTATTATTATTTATTTATATTTTAATTTATTTATTTATTTATTTATTTATTTATTATTTTATCATTATTTAAAAAAAATAATTAATTTCTTTTATTCATTCATTTATTTATTTTACTTGATTTTTTCCGTCAAGGCCTAAGCGCGTTGGGTTACGCTGCTGGTCAGACATCTGCTTGGCAGATGCGGTGGAGCGTATATGGATTTGACCGAACGCAGTGACGCCTCCTTGAGCTACTGATACTGATACTGTGGACAACCAATTAGACTGACATCTATAATCTTCTCTCTCCTCGTCACAATCTGACATTCAACATGACTCCTCTCACCGGTCTCATATTCTGGAAGTCAAGGCGTTAGTAGTAGGTCATAAGTTTATACAATCAGTAAAATATAGTTATGAGACAGAAGACGGCACAGCAATGTGACTGTCAAGCATAGTCCTTTGACTGTACTTAATTATATCATCACAACTGCGAGTCACTTAGTTCCGTTATTCATAAATCCACATCTTCTACCATCATATTTGAGAGAGCATAAATTACGAGACTTTTCCACCGTGATAGTTGATATAGTATAACACACGAATATTCACCCCATGATAGAATATACATGATGTGTTTGGTGTGAAAATAAATAATAAATCCACGACATTTTCTGTCGTGTGTTACATATACCAGCTGATGCTTGTGATGATGTTGATGATATAGAGTTGTGTTGAAAGTGCAGCGTGTGGGTTTTTGCTTTTTTTCTAAAGTTCACAAACGGTTTACCAAAACACTCGAAGGTGGATCGCAATTACTTCAGAGGAAGTTATTACAATGATGGTGATGCTTCCAGCACATGGACAGGTCGTAGGTTTATCACATCGTCCGAAAAAAACACCCCAAAAAACAAAACAAAACAAAATAAAAAAACAAAAAACCCAACAACAAAAATACAAGACAAAAAACAACAACAACAAAAAAGACAACAAAAAAACAAAAAACAAAACAGCCACACAGACTAATGAAAGCCATAAAGAGGATTTTGGACAAGAAAAAAAAAATCTGCCTTTTGACGTCTGACTTTCATAGCCTGGCATCAATCGAATGTTTCTTACACACCCCCTGTCTCCTAGCTGAGGTCTGTATCAAACTGTCATGTGCGTGTGATCCATCTATACCTTGCTGTTGTTGTCATTGTTGATTTTGTTCTTGTTGTTGTTGATGAAGTTGTGGTTGACATTGTTTTAAAGTACTGGTTTTATTTTAACGGACAATGCTGTATCATAGGTGTCTACACTTACAGTTTCACACACACACAAAATGTTTATGGGCAGAATCAGCAGCAAGGCATTTCCGTCTCAGTTTGTGTGCCATCAACAACCGGTAAGTTGATGACAGCTGATTGACATGAATACTCAACAGGTGAGATATCTCTTCGCATCTGAGTGGATAGAACGATTCGAAATCACATTTTTGTCTCAGTCAACATTACAGTCAAAATAAGATTTAAAACAGCATTTGTTTCGTTAAAGAACTGAAAATACCATCTGTGGTGGAGCATTATGAGGTTGATTTGTTAGTGAGGATGAGGATGTATAATCATATATCAGGTCGGAATCGGTTTGTGTGCGTGAGAGAGAGAGAGAGAGAGAGAGAGAGAGAGAGAGAGAGAGAGAGAGAGAGTTTTGTGTCGACTTTACGTCAACTTTACGTCTGGAAGAGATCAGGATCAAGGTAATCTGCCTCGCGGAATACTCTTTATTCTCCAAACACGGAGCTATCCTTCGCAGGATACGCATTATTACTCAGTATACACGAAGAAAAGACGAACGGATCTAAGAAGAGGCCGCATCTACAATGCTTTCACCCAGAGACGTACATCCGGTGCTTTCGCATTTGCTAAATAATGAAGATGAGGTTGTTGGTCCATGTATCAGATGAAAATCGGTTTAAGTGAGAGCAAGCGGGAGAGAAAGAGAGAGAGAGAGAGAGAGAGAGAGAGAGGGGAGACAGAGACAGAGAGACAGAAATACGAGAGAGAGAGAGAGAGAGGTGGAGAGGAGGGGGTGGGGGTGGGGAGTTGATGTCTTGGGAAGCAAACAACACAGCTGTGTCCTTGTGTTCAGTAAAGGCCTTTCGGCAAACTTTGATTTAAAAAATTATTAGCTCTACGTGTTTGAAATCTCTCAACGCTGCTGTGTCGTTGTTCTAGAACTTTCAGCACTGCTATATCTTTTAGCACTGCTATATCTGTTTTCTATAACTTTTAGCCTGCTATATCTGTTTTCTATAACTTTTAGCACTGCTATATCTTTTTTCTATAACTTTTAGCCTGCTATATCTTTTTTCTATAACTTTTAGCCTGCTATATCTGTGTTCTATAATTTTTAGCACTGCTATATCTGTGTTCTAGAACTTTCAGCACTGATATATCTGTGTTCTACAACTTTCAGCACGGATATATCTGTGTTCTAAAACTTTCAGTACTGATCTGTGTTCTAGAACTTTCAGCACTGCTATGCCTGTGTTCTAGAACTTTCAGCACTGCTGTATCTGTGTTCTAGAACTTTCAGCGCTGTTATATCTGCGTTCTAGAACTTTCAGCACTGCTATGTCTGTGTTCTAGAACTTTCAGCACTGCTATATTATCTGTGTTCTAGAACTTTCAGCACTGCTATATCTGTGTTCTAGAACTTTCAGCACTGCTATATCTGTTATGGGGCACGTCAGAGACTAACAACCACACTACTACTACTTATCATTATTATGATCATTATTATGATTATCATCACCATTATCATCATCATCATCATCATCATCATTATTATATTATTATTATTATTATTATTATTATTATTATTATTCTTTTTGTCGTCATCATCATCATCATTATTATTGTAGTTGTAGTTGTAGTAGTACAAAGTCGTTCTATGTATAACATGCTCATTTGCGGTGTACAGGTGTGAAAGCCGACATGCATTAAAACACTGAAATGACAACCAACCCAGCGCTCTTACAGCGGTTTCTACGTGCATACATGCCGCACACAAAAACATCACACATCACACAACACTCAAGACACATATCAGCCATGCTTTTGACCGGGTTCAAACCCATGTCCTCCGGACAGTAAACTGGCCACATGCAAACCACACCACCACCGCAGCCTGGTGACAGTCTCGTGACTTCAATGTTAACTGAAGAAGAGCCGGGAGATTCGTGCAAATTCAGGGGTCTCCGGTACCGAAAAATTAATGTGTGTTTCTGTTGGTTTATCTCCTCTTTTTCCTCCCCTCCAATGTTATGTTATCGTATTCTGGTATTAATTCTTTATAATATATATATATATATATATATATATATATATATAGAGAGAGAGAGAGAGAGAGAGAGAGAGAGAGAGAGAGAGAGAGAGAGATGGAATATTTAGTTGGCGAGCTAAAGAAAAAAGGAAGAAAGAAAGAGAGAGAGAGAGAGAGAGAGAGAGAGAGAGAGAGAGAGGGACATACAGAGAGAGAGAGAGAGCAATCCAGACCTCGCATCAACACACACACACACACACACACACACACGCACACACCATTCAAGCCCCTCCCTTCAGCCCCACCCACCCACCAGAACACAACCAACCCCCGGTTTGAATCGCGCACTACCCCTCCCCCTTGCCTCAGCCCCTCTTCCTCCTCCCACCTCCGTTCCCCTAAACATCCACAACTCTCAAATGACGAAGAACAATCCCCCTCTGCCCATCCTGCCTCCCCTCCCCCACCCCCTTCCTTCTCCCCCCCCCCCGGCTCCCCCACCTCCCCCTTCCCTACTCCACCCACGCAATAACCAGATGAACGAGGAAGGGGGTGGCTGGGGTGGTGTTGAGTTCAAGCAATGAGCCACGCGTGTGCGTGCGTGCGTGCGTGCATGCGTGCGCGTGAGTACGTGTATATAAAGGGCAGTCATTGATAACAGACGTTCATTGCAACTTGCAGAGACCATCAGTGTAACCACTGCCTCAGCCCTAGCACGTGGCAGGGAGCGGACCGCATTCCAAAGTTCGCCCGCGGATTGACCGGCTTCACACAGAGCGTGCAGAACCCACGTGGCTCAAGCGACATCGGATCCTGGTACAGAAACCAGCGTGGTGGTGACAGCAGAGCGGTGTGTCTGTCTGACACAGCTGACGACCGACAGAAAACGACAGAGGAAAAGGAAGCAGCTTGTTGCTAGCTTTGCGTAGATTGACACAAACCACTCGTGTCACAAGTTCCTAGAAACACACACACACACACAGAAAACCAGGGCGTTCCGCTGTCGAAGAATTCGCACTTACTTCGAAGATTCTTCAGTGCTGAAGAACACAAACATTTCAAGAATTTCTCATTCCTGAGAGAAAGAAAGGACGGTGGCAGGAAGGGTTGGTGGGACAAGCAAACCCTGACGTATCACTGAAGGAACGCTGACTGGAAGCAGTGTTAAAAAAAAGGAAGAAAAAAGACAGACACACACACAAAAAGAACTTTGGACACTAAAAACATTTTTTCCAATACAGCGACAGTGTTGCTTTCTGTACAAAACTCCCAAGGCAAAAAGAAACAAAAAACAAACAATTACCGAAAACAGTGCCTTTTCCAGGCCGCAAGCAAGCGAGGTTTCATTCAACCGTCCTCTAGAAGAAGTTCTTTTTCTTGTTTAAACTGAAGAGTTTCCTTCCGTGCCCTCTTCGTCCAGTAGAATAGCCATGGTGTCTGTTTCCGTCACACCCATCCTCGTCATCGCCTGTCTGCTGTGCCTGATCGACAACCTCCACACAGTGAAAGCAGGTGAGAGAGAGGGGGAATTTTGTTTGCTGAGGTGCGGGGTGTGTTTCAGTTTGTTGTTGGATTTATTTTATTTTATAACGATGATTATTATATGGGAAGTTCAGGGATTATTTCCGTTTCTTGGATTTAATATTTATATGTTTTTTTTTTAAATTATGAATAATGAACATTATATTTGGGGGTGGGGTGGGGTGGGGTTGGGGTCATTTCCGTCTGTTGTGGAATTTTTTTTTTTTTTTTTTATATGTATGGGAAGTTTTGTTGTTTCCTTTCCTCCCTTTCTTTCGTTGTATCTCTAGACAATTTGCATACAGTGGAAGCAGGTGAAAGATGGGAAGTTTGGGTATTTCTATCATGAATATATATTCATTCATTTCGACATGTTGTTTTAACTTTTTCTCTTTATATAAAGCGCCCTTAGCTCTGAGCCCTGTGAAAAAGGGCGTGATACAAGTCAGCATAGTGTTTCTTTTACAATTTGTGTTTAAAAAAGAAAAAGTTAGTTCTTTCTTTCGTTCCTTTCTTTGTATTTCAACCTTTCTTTCGTTTCTTGTCATCTTTCTTTTCCTTTTTTCTTTTCTTGACTGTTTTCTCTGTTTCCTTTCCATGTTCTGTTTTTCTTTCCTTTTTCTTTCTATGTTTTATTTCACTTTTCTTACCCTCCTTTTGTCTTTTTCTTCCTTTTTTTTCCCTTCTATATTCTGTCTTTTTTTGTTTCTTGCCCTTCTTTTGGTTTTCTGTCACTTTTCTTTTCCATCATTCCTTCCTGTTTGATGCTTTATTCGACGGGCGCAATAGCCGAGTGGTTAAAGCGTTGGACTGTCAATCTGAGGGTCCCGGGTTCGAATCACGGTGACGGCGCCTGGTGGGTAAAGGGTGGAGATTTTTACGATCTCCCAGGTCAGACCTGCTGGTGCCTGAACCCCCTTGGTGTGTATATGCAAGCAGAAGATCAAATACGCACGTTAAAGATCCTGTAATCCATGTCAGCGTTCGGTGGGTTATGGAAACAAGAACATACCCAGCATGCACACCCCCGAAAACAGAGTATGGCTGCCTACATGGCTGGGTAAAAACGGTCATACACGTAAAAGCCCACTCGTGTGCATACGAGTGAACGCAGAAGAAGGAGGAGGAGGAGAAGATGCTTTATTCTTTCTTTCTTTTTTTTTTTCCTTTCACCCTTTCACTTTTTCTTCCACCTTCTCTTTCTTCTCATTTTTTTTTTTTACGTTTTCTTCTTTCTTTCATTTCCTTTGTTGTTTACTTTCACTTATCTTTCTCCCTTTCTTTCTTTTCCCTTTTTTCCCATTTAATTCTTTCTTTCTTCCCATTTTTTTTGCTTGAAATCATTCTTTTTTTTTTTTTTAAACGTACATACGAGACGATTTTTTTCCCTCTGTCATAATTATGCTCTTGGTTTAAGTGGAATGTCGGCAACCGACTTTTGCTCGCTGGATTGCTTCTTTTTTCACATTCAAAGAAAAAGTCGAGGTCATATTTTTGCTCTTTTCTGCCACATGTTTTTTTTTTTAATCTCCTTTAATCTTTATTCATTTTCCCCACTGCTTCATATATTTTTATTTGTTTTTGTTTTTTTTAATATCTATTTTCGCAGGCCAAAGATTGCTTGTTATTCGAATCACGGTGACGGGGCCTGGTGGGTAAAGGGTGGAGATTTTTACGATCTCCCAGGTCAACATATGTGCAGGCCTGCTAGTGCCTGAACCCCCTTCGTGTGTATATGCAAGCAGAAGATCAAATACGCACGTTAAAGATCCTGTAATCCATGTCAGCGTTCGGTGGGTTATGGAAACAAGAACATACCCAGCATGCACCCCCCCGAAAACGGAGTATGGCTGCCTACATGGCGGGGTAAAAACGGTCATACACGTAAAAGCCCACTCGTGTGCATACGAGTGAACGCAGAAGCTTGTTATTCGGTTATGTCAGTTCTTGTGTCGCTTTGGCAGTGTCTCAGTTGAAAAAAAGATCATACAAGAGAACAATAATGATGACAATGACTCTACTACTGCTTCTAATCTACCGCTGCTGCTGCTGCTATTTCTTCCACTACTGTTACTAACAATAATGAAACAGTTATGATAATGAATTTAGACAGAAAATAAACTATACTGCGAATAGAATTATGTCTATCGTTAAATAAATAAATAATAAATAAATGATGTGTGTGAGTGTATTAAAAATGAGATGCGAGATTCAAGTCTGTCTCGGTAAGTATAATTACCAAACCAAAGGAGGAAAAACTTGAAGAGAACTGAACATTAATTTGTCTCCGGTAGAACATGAGGGAAAAGGATCTTTTAGCGGAATCGGCAGTCATGTATAACGTAACCTGATGCATCTGAATAGAAGACGTTCAGTGACGAAGGTTTAGTCACAAGGTATGTACTTAACTTCAGCTTTGTTCACCTTTCAGTGTTTAGAATGGCGAGAAAGGAGTGACTACCTGTACGTAATTAACTCTCTCTCTCTGTCTCTCTCTCTCTCTATATATATATATATATATATATATATATATATATATATATATATATGTGTGTGTGTGTGTGTGTGTGTGTATAATATATATACAGAGAGAGAGAGAGAGAGAGAGAGAGAGAGATCACTGAAATCTTGTACAGACAAATCAAAGCGCTTGCACACCAGTCATTCACATGTACGCACACCTGTAATTCAGAAGGATGAAAGATAACGCGTATATATACATGTAAATAGATATTCTAGAGAAACTGTAGACTGGGGAGGAGGTGGAGGAGGAGGAGAGCTATTTTTGGAAAGAAGCCAAACTTGAAAGAGCTGAGTGGAGAGTTTTGACGAAGCGAAAGAGGGAGCTCATTTTCAGTGTCCATACGGCGGCCGACTGTAAAATGTTTCAATTTAGGAACACGGATAGTCTGCAGAGAACAGTTTCTTCTCGGTCACAATTGAAGGCAGTCTTAACAGCCGTGTGGGTAAGGCGTTCCGACTTTTCAATCTGTGGAACCTGGGCTCGAATACCCGTGGCGCGGCGCCCGGTGGGTGAACGATGGAGGTTTTTCCTGTCTCCGAAATCAGCAGATGTTAGTGAATGTCGCATGGTTTGCAAGAATGGCAGTTTGGTTTCTGCATCAGAATGCAAAAAGACGAAGCTAAAATGGGTGGTAGAATGGGGGTGAGGGGAGAGAGAGAGAGAGAGAGAGAGAGAGAGAGAGAGAATGCGTTTATAAATGGTGTTTTAAAAGAAAAACAAGATGTCTGATCTTCGCATAAACCCATCGCGCTGATCAGGTCTGGACTTGAAGGCGTGACAGTGTTGCTGTGTTTTTCTAAGCTTTTGAAACCTGAAATGTTAAGATTCATTTACTAATGGGCTGGCTTTCGCTGCGCACTTCCAAATATTTGATTGCTGCCCACTGCCATCTCCGGGGAACGGTCAGGAAATCGCCATGCAAGGATTAGTTGGCAATTCTCAGAAACGGCACCACCAGGGATACAAGCATGCATATTATTCAGACAAGTTATTCGTGCATTTCACTTTTTTTTTCATTTAAGAAAGTGTGTGTGTGTGTGTGTGTGTGTGTGTGTGTGTGTTACACATTTATTTAAATTCCGAAACAACAGAACACCACAACCATGAGGAACTTGTGCAGAAAAAGGAAAAAAAGAAAAGAAAAAAAAAGAAAAAGAAAAAAAGAGAAAAAGCAAAAAGAACAAGTGAGTGTATATAAATATACATTGTGTGTGTGTGTGTGTGTGTGTGTGTGTGTGTGTGTTAAATCTTGCAGTCGGAGAGTCCGCTATACAGACATTTTCGTTAGACTCATTCGGATGAGACGATAAACAGAGGTCCCGTGTGCAGCATGCACTTAGCTCACGTAAAAGAATCTACGGCAACAAAAGGATTGTTCCTGGCAAAATTCTGTAGAAAAATCCACTTCGACAGGAAAAACAAAAAAAAAAAAAAAAAAAAAAAACTGCACGCAGAAAAAAGAAAAGAAAAAAAAAAGGGGTGGCGCTGTAGTGTAGCGACGCGCTCTCCCTGGGGAGAGCAGTCCGAATTTCACACAGAGAAATCTGTTGTGATAAAAAGAATAAATATCTTGGCGTAAATATTCCTGGCTGACACTGGAATGCAAGGAACATTTTTCAACATGATATCCAGGTTTGAGGCATACTAATAATACACGTTCCAGTTAAAGGTTGATTTTTTTTTTCCATTAAAGAATAGAAGTAGCGAACGGCAGTATCAAACCAACTGTCCCCCGTTGAGCCTTTTCTAGAAATCAGATTCTATAACCTCTGAAAATGACTGGTTCTTCCCTTGGTTTTTGTGTCACCCGTCGGTCCAGTGGTTAGACCACACACCAGAGTTCCCTCCCCCCCCTCCACTCCCACCCTCTCAAAGTTGTTAGATACTTGTGGACAGTTTTTGATCTATTTTTTGGCCGAGGGTTTTCTTCTTTCGTTGTTACTTAAAAGTCAGCTGACCACACTGCAAATGTCGATTGCGTACAAACCGGATGAAAAAAAATCTGGGAAAGAAAATTGGCACAGGTATACGCGTTGTACTCATGCACGTAATTTAGAACATGCCGTTGACGTTGACCATTGAGTCGGGTTTTTTTGTTTTTGTTTTTTGCGCCAGAGAATAAACAACAGGCATACAAAACAACAATCCCCCCCCCCCCCCAAAAAAAAAAGAATAAAACGTGCCCAATTATCCCAATTATCAAGAATGAAATATATTCAAGGCGTTATTGAAGAAGAAGAAAAAAACTACAAAAGGTGAACTGACCAGCAAGGCAGAGAATAAGAAAAAGAAGAAAGGAAGGAAAGGACAGAAATCCCAATCCAGAGACAAAGGCTGCGACAGAAAAAAAGAAGAAGAAATTTCTAGCACAATTTCCGGAAGGTGGGGATCGGCCTGCTAGTTATTCTGGAAGAGTGGAAGAGCCCCCAGCATCCCCCATCCCCACGTGGGGATTTCGTGGTCAAACTCGCGTCCCATTGACATGTTACGGATAGTTAGTCCACAAAGATGCGAAGCTGGCAGTCTTTATGCAGGCTTCTGTGCGTCATAAACAGAGACAGGTACCAATATCACCCATCTGGACCCGGGAGGTAAACTCTAATCATAATGTTATTGCCCAGCCGACCGCAGAGGGCAGATAGTCCGCACTAATCAGTCCAAAAATAACACGTGCGCCAGTTCACGACAGGTGCCCGGCGTTGTAGGGTCTATCGGGGTGACCGGACTTAGTGATTACCTGTTGGCATTGTGAGTCAGTGCAGTTGACAAAGGGTTACCGGTCTGACCGTGATAGACAGGACGTATCGCCCAGCCCTAAAAACTAAAGGAAACTAGGACAACCCGGGCAGATAAGCATCGTGATTGAGCAGTCTGTTCAAAGTCACGTTACGATGATACGGCTCTTGTTCACGCCGATTTTTTCTATTCTTTTAAACACACACACACACACACACACATGTCCGCACGCACACACACGCGCGTGCACATGCACACACACACACACTCACACACACATGCATGCATGCACACACACTCGCGCGCGCACACACTCTCGTGCGCGCATGTATATTTGTATATATATACTCATGCACACACGTACACACACACACACACACACGCGCGCGCGCGCGCGCGCCAGAGCAATACTTTGACATGAGAAATAGAGAATGAATGTGAACCACTCATTAGTACTTTTCATACACAACACTATGTTCCATGACACATTTTGATATGATGAAATCAGCGATAAAGTCAGTCGAAATATATACAGATATTATTTTTGTCTTTTGTTTTTTTTTCGAATACAACCTACCGTTCTATTAGTTCGTTGTAAGCTGGAAAACATCAAAAGAATATCGTTTTTAATTCAGCCTTATCAAGTCCTGAGCATAATCTTCTCTGAAAGTCGGAGAACTGACCTGGATAGATGTTTTAATTCTGATCCCACTTTAGGAATTTTTGTTTTTTGTTTTTAATTCATTTAGACTAAAGACAGGGCATGCTTCAAGTAATTAGTTTCGAGAAAAGAGAGTTTCAGTTTCATTTTCAGGGAGATGTCAAAGCATGTGGTCTGATCAATGTACGCTTCACTAGACCTGCTGAAAAAAAGGGAATATATATGCTTGACCTTCGCATAGACCCAACGCGATGACCGAGAGAGAGAGAGAGAGAGAGAGAGAGAGAGAGAGAGAGAGAGAGAATATCACAAGAGTTTCAAAATGAATCAGCCACGAAATTAACGTGGGGAAGACCGCACTATCAAGCACATAGTTTTAAAAGTATGCACATCGCGTTTCGTTTGACAGACGTTACACATAAACTAAGCCCACTTTCAGTGACTCACACACTCACAAGACATGTGTTATCACCGAACAGGTGGGGGCAGTCAGCCTACCCTTGCATAAATCCTCTGACGTCTTATGACCGCCACGGAAATAATGATAGTAGTTAGTCTGTTGGTCACGCACGTGAATTCGTCATGGACAGAAGCCCTCACACCCTGATAGCACAAGGCGTCGTCACCATCACGCGTACAGATGACTTGTGACAAGTCAGTCCGAAACATGTTTCAGAAATGTGCTGCTGGCTTGGAAAAGACTTTCACAATTATTGTACTGCACATCTGTTCGTTCGTTCTTTTGCTTAACGTCTATCCACATGTGTGATTTTAGACGAAATTCCATTATCCCCCCCACCCCACCCATGCCTTAAATCATCTTTTCCTGTTCCTCTCTCCTCAATTAGCATTAAAAAAAAAAAAGAAAAAAAAAGAAGAATATAAACGAAATGAAATTAACTGGTCAACCATTCGAATCACAACAGAGCCAGTTGGGCTCCAAATTAAACTCTGAACTATTTCAAACACATATTGATTATTATATAAGACATCTCTAATGGAAGCAGATGGAACTGCAGATTTTGTAAATGACGTAGGTAAATATGGTTTTAACTGTTTATATTTATACATATGCACGGGAGTAATTTCATTGCCGCAAGTGCAAGTCATATTTGCTGTATATTAGACTGGTGAGCCTTCTGCTACTGTGATGTCTTTTTGTTTCAAAAGAAAACATGCGATCAATTTTTTGCGAGCTATTGTCAGTATTTTCTGTGTGTGTGTGTGTGCGTGCGTGCGTGCGTGCGTGCGATCAATTTTTTGCGAGCTATTGTTAGTATTTTCTGCGTGTGTGTGTGTTGTGTGCGTGCGTGCGTGCGTGGGTGCGTGCGCGCGCGCGCTCCCCCGCGTTCGTTTGTATAAATGATTCTTTGGCGGAGACTATAATCTGTAATTAGTGCAAGGCAAAGATTGTAAAGAACTAGGACTCCTGATTCTGTAAAGGTTCTTTATCTGTTAAAAAAGAAAGAAAAAAAAGGAAACAACCGCCGCCTCAATATATTGTAAATTCAGTATATTGTGCTTCATTACTTATTTAATTTAATTTTGTAGCACAGAGGAATGAATGACGACTAGAAAAACAACAACACAACTCCTCATATCTCAAACTCTTGCACAAATCACAAAACTTTACCTTGAAACATTTATTGCATTGATGGACTGCAGTAAAGTATAATTTGATGTTCGGATGGGAAAATGTTAGGCTATAGTTTTCATACAGAGTGGGTCAAAACTTACTCCTGTGAAAAAAGAAAAGCAAAAAAAAAAAAAAAAAAAAAAAATGTCCTTATAGTTATTAATAGCTTGTTGGTGATTGCCTGTCTATAGGAGCCAGCTGCGTTCGCTACGAATGATAACTGCAAAATCGAAATTATCGTCCTTGAAGATGAGTTGTTTTCGAAGGAAGCGTAGAGAAGTTCAAAGTCCATTATCACTTGGTGCGATGTTTGAAGCAAGAAATCTGGTCCAAAGTTCGTGTCAAAAACAAATATTGCGTCAGTGTGTGTGTGTGTGTGTGTGTGTGTTTGAGTGAGCGTGTGTGTGTGTGAATGTTTGATCTACTTTAGAGGCAGACATAATTATGATAACCTAGAAATCCACGAATTATGGGCCATCTTCATGTACTTTGAGACCCAGACGTCGGAAACCTATCAAACTTTAAACTTCTATCGACTTTTTGATGACTGGATTCTGGTCCTGATAGTTTTATTATTGCATTCGTGATTATCAACGACTGTTTCATTTCAAATCAACAATATTTTCCACACGCACCAATCTTTCTTGTCTCTGAACGCTCCCCAAGGTTTCGATATGGGATCCTCGAAGTTTTTGTTTGTTTCTTTGTTTTCTTTCTTTCCTTTTTTTCTCCCCCACTTTTTCTTTTCTTTTTTTCTTCTTTTTTTTTTTCTTGTGGTTCCCGGTTCCATCCTTAAGTTATTTGCCTTTTGGTCAGATTTATCATGGAGACACGGTCAACAATTCGGGTGACGGGTGAGGTGGTCACATGGTCACAGCACTGGGTTCTCGCCCCATTTTCCTGAGTTCGATCTCCGTTGCACCTGGTAGGTTAAGGGTGGAGGTTTTTTCAAACCTCCCATTAAACAAAAGTGCATATCTGCTGGTGCATGAACCCCCTTCGCGTGTATATGCACGCAGAAGATCAAATACGCGCGTTAAAGACCCTGTAATGTATGTCAACGTTTGGTGGGTTATGAAAACAAGAACATACCCAGCATACACTCCACCCCCGATAACGGAGTATGGCTGCCTACATGGCAGGGTAAATAATCAAAAAATGTTAAAATGGCAGCCGCCAGCCGGCTCTGCCCAGGTAGGCAGCTTGTCGTGGAAATGGCCCCGAGTTTGTAAAACGCTTAGAGCTTGGTCCCCGACCGAGGATAGGCGCTGTATAAGTATCCAGATCAAAATCAAATCAAATCGAAGGACTGAAATTAACTGTGACACTAGCTCGAGACCCCCTTCAATGTATGACTGTTTGTTGCAACGTGGTATCGGGCGCCTGGGGCTGGGTAACTTCAATGCAGCTGTCAACTGAATCCACTCAGCGTTTTCAACCCTAAAATTTGCTGTGTCCAGTTTTGCTGATGGAAAGTGGAGAGAGACCACCGAAATTAAATATACTTTCGATTCCGAGTAAATGCAACTTTTTGATTTTTCATATGTATTCAGATTCAGAATCTTTCTGTACGAAAACCAGTATTTCCATTTCCCACTTCCATATACTGTAGTTGTGGAGACATCCGAAATGACTGACGTGTGTCCCCTCCCTTCTCCTTAAGAATGTACACCCTTCCTTCTCTCTTTCACTCAATTTCCTCTTAGCCTAAAAAGCTTGCTTCAGCAGTAGAACACCCCCCGCACCCCCCAAAAAAGAAATGGGGGAGAAAAAAAGAAGAAAAAAGCTGGATCGGATTGCAAGCGTCCCCAAATCGTCATGTACGAAACAGACTGACGTGGTAGAAATTATCGAAAGTTGATAAAATAGCATAGGGGGGTTTCAAATCCGCCACAGGATGAGTGACATTTACCAGTAAGAACTGATGCAATGGGGCAGGCCGCTTGCGTGGCTGGCTGTGGTTGGCGGGGAGTGGGGTGGGGTGGGGAGCTTTCAGCCACTTCCGGGCTATCAGTGTCTGACGTTTTCACACCCGGAGACCGGAAATGACATCATCAGGGAAGGGATCGCAGACACTGGTGACTTGGTGTGACTGGACGCCATAGTGGTGCTCCGAGTAAAGAAGGGAGATAAACGATCTGGTTGGCTTTCGTCCTTCAGGTCAAGCTGTTCCCTTGCTGTGTCGATGAATGACAGATGCCCCCGTGATGCTGAGTGACATATACCCTGTTATATTGAGGGATAGATACCGCTGTAATGTTGAGGGACACGTACCCCGTACTGTTTAGAGATATATTCCCTGTAATGTTGAGTGACATAACTGTCATGTTGAGGGGTAGATACCCCGTAATGTTGAATGACATGTACCCCGTAATGTTGAGTGACATACATGTCATGTTGAGGGGTAGATACCCCGTAATGTTGAATGACATGTACCCCGTAATGTTGAGTGACATACATGTCAAGTTGAGGGATAGATTCCCTGTAATCTTGAGTGACATGTACCCCGTAATGTTGAGTGACATACATGTCAAGTTGAGGGATAGATTCCCTGTAATCTTGAGTGACATGTACCCCGTAATGTTGAGTGACATACATGTCAAGTTGAGGGATAGATTCCCTGTAATCTTGAGTGACATGTACCCCGTAATGTTGAGGGATTTTTACTTCGCAATGTTGAGGGATAGATACCCTGTAGTACTGAAGGATATATATGTAGTGTTTAGGGATGCGTGTCATGTTGCGGGATAGGTGTAATGTCGAGGGACATATGTAGTGTTGAGTGATAGCTACCTATCAGTGTCATGCTATAGATACCTTGTGGTGTTTAGGATGCCGTAGTGGTGATTGATAGATACCCCGTTGTGTTGAGGGAAAGATACCCTGTAGTGATGAATAACCTATCTCTGAAGTGCTGAGGGATAGATACTCTGAAGTGTTGAGGGATAGATACCGAGTAATGTATATATATATATATATATATATATATAGATACATACATACATACATACATATAGACCCTGTAGTGATGAATGATTTATCTCTGAAGTGTTGAGGGATATAGTTATACCCTGCATTGAGGAATATATACCCTGTAGTGTTGAGGTACAGATACTCTAAAAGTGTAGAGTGATAGATAACAAAGCCTGTTCCACCATATTCTTCTTTTTATCATCATCATCATCGTTCCCCAGAGATGTGTCAACCGATTCTACAACTGTCAATGGTTCGAACAGATGCTGGGGTTATATGCGTAGTTGATATCAATGATTTTTGTTCAGAGATAGATCAACCGCTTGGGCCTTCGGTTTTCGTGCCGGCACAGTCAGTAAAAACAAAACCAAAACCCCAACCAATTAACAAACAAACAAACAAACAAACAAACAAAAAAAGCAGCAGCTAAGCAAACAAAAACAAGTCTAAACACCCCACCCACCCACCCACACACCATTTAGCATCCATCATTTGACTGGAGGGGGTGGGGGGGATAGGGGTTGGGGCTGTGGGGGGCTCCATATCGCATGCATGCACGCGCCAGTTTTGCAGCTGTAAATATGCATGAACAGTCTGTGGTCGTTGGCTGGCTGTTTTTTTTTTTTTTTTTTTTTTTTTTTTTTTTTCCCCTGCTATCATCTCGACTGTCAGTCCAAGTGGGAAGAGGGGTTGGGTTGAGGGTGGGGCGA
>NC_134876.1:17398768-17418768 GCF_041734735.1 Babylonia areolata | reverse complement strand
GTGACAGAACAGAGGAGAGACAATCCGTGGCGTTTCTTTGTGCCTTGATTAGATAACAATGTATAACTGAGGGTTCTTGGGGATGGTAATGGAAACAGTTAAATTTGGGTGGTAGATCCGTTTCCTTTTTAGAATCTATATATCTTTAGTGGGTATATGAGGGTCTGTCTCTTTGAGGATCTGTACATCTTTAGAGTGTATCCTAGGGGTAAAATCAGCAAAGATTTTTTCCACTGCTTCTGCACTGCTGCTTAAACTAGTGATGTTTTTAACCATCATGATTATGACAGTCTTAGTACAAAACTTGGATTTAGTAAAAATTATTTCAGTGAGCATAGTCTCGGCTGATTGTACTCGCTTTAAAAACAAATAAAACTGATGTTGTATTTACATTCTAATAATTATCAGCCCCCTACATTTAAGAGTTTGGATAATGCTTTTATCGTTTTGATTAAGACAAAATATAATAGAAACATCCAAAGCAAAGTGCTGGACGAATTTATGAATGAATAAGTATTGTTGGGGTGTCCGGAGAATTTGCTTTTATGCCCGATCAGCATGTGTTTTGTTTGAAAAGAAAATTGACAGTTGTTGGAAATGAAAGGAAACTAGATGGACTGGTTCGAGTGGTTTGCATGAACATTTAGATTTAGTTTTGTGTTCGTTCTTTTGTTTATTTTTCTGAGATAGCAGAGGTTCATGGAAATAAATGAAATATTCTTTTTTTGTGGCGACCAGTACCAAAGACTTGTCTTGCATTTCTATACGTGGGAATGCTCTTGCTGTCTATTTATGCTGTGTCTTGATGACGGACAGTGATGATGTTGATGATGAACATGGTTATGATGATGGCGATGACGACGAAAGCTGCTGTTAACTGTTATAGCTTGTTGCTGCTTCCGGTTTGTAGCCTGTCTTGATGGTGACAATACTGACAATGATCGTTGTTGTTGTTTATATGCTATTATTGTTGTTGTATTTTTCTAATAAAAATGGAAATCATTTGTTCATGTACATATCTTCATGGCTTTAACATACACATGGACCATAACCATTATGAACAATTGTCATTTATCAGTAGCACTAATTGGGTAGCACAGACACTTTATATACATGGTGTGTATATACACAAACTTATAATTTTATGCGAATGATTAGCTAAGATGAAATCAACTGTGATGCTGAAGAAAAAAAGGAGATTATTTTAATTTTGAAGGTGAAAATGGGATTTGTATTTGAATAAGCAATATCCATGGAACGAATAGTGATATTTCCAACAAGCAGACTGAACTATTCAACAAAGACTTGGAAAAAGAAAAAAGCTCACAACAGCCAGCAGACAATCGCAAGCTTTGGACGGAACGTCTGATATGTCATCAGCTTGCAAGGATCACTTTTGCCAGAAATATTCGCGACATAGCGGTTGCGTGCTCTTCTCTTTAATTTTCTCTCTTCCCCCTCCCCGTGTGTGTGTGTGTGTGTGTGTGTGTGTGTGTGTGTGTGTAAAACATTACTGGAGAAGAGGAAAAAAGCCCTGACATTGTGGAGATCTCAAGAAAGCGCAGTGGAACATAAATTTCTAAACAAAAGAACAAAAAAAAAAAAAAAAAAATTGTTCAGGAGATATGGATCATCCCGGAAACACAGATGCAGCATCAAGTTCTTGAACTACAACGAATCACAAATAATCTGGACTTTAAAATAACACATTTATTTATTTTTAGAAGAAAAAAAATTTTCATTGATTTTTCACAAAAAAGTACGTCAAAGGTCAACGACCGGAAGAAGTTTGGCCTTGTGGAATACTTGGTCGTCATCGAAATCAGTGACATTGACCGAAGGTAAAAATTCCAACAGGAATGACTATTCATAATAGTTATTTTTAACTCGCTCAGTACGGTCATTCCTCTCTTCTCCTCTACACAGACCCCTCGGATGTCCAGTGGGTGTCTGAATGACCCAACCTTTAGCTTCCGTCGTAAGAATTGTGGTATTCTTTGTCAACATTCAACTCTTCAGTATAAGAGCCTTCCGCTTGCAATATTTTGATGATGGTAATTGGGGTGAAACGCTGTTAACGTCGTCTCTTTCGCCGTTCGTATGGAAAGAGTTGACGTCGTGACCACAGATTAAAGTTCTAGCCGAAATAAATTGTCATTATTGTTTCTTAGGGACAGTGACATGTCACGGTGACAAATTGAATATCTGTATCAGTATCAGTAGCCGGCTCAAGGAGGCGTCACTGCGTTCGGTCAAATCCATATACGCTACATCACATCTGCCAAGCAGATGCGTGACCAGCAGCGTAACCCAACGCGCTTTGTCAGGCCTTGAGAAAATAAAAATAAACTAAAAAAAATAAAAAAAAAAAGAAAAAAAAAAAAAAAAAAGAAAAAAAAAAAAGAGTAAATAGGTAAATACATAAAAATACGACTACTACTACTACTACTACCACTACTATTTAAAAGGCGCAAAATCTTAAGTCAACTCTAGGCGCGCGCACACACACACACACACACGCACACGCACACAAACACACAAAATTGAATAAACATTGACGAATGATACTTGATACGACGGCATTGGTTCTTTTCAGAACGGTATGGCTTAGAGACTTCATTTTTGACTCACTTGTGTAAAGTCTATGTTTTAACCAGGTGTTCGTTTGTGTGTGTGTGTGTGTGTGTGTGTGTTAAACTTTAACATTGCCATTTTCTCTGGAAAAACTTTGCCAATACCAAAATTGGCTTAAACATAGTATGAAGAATAATCTTCACAGTCATACCAATAACAGGTTGTAAGTCGACCGAATTAAGCCGCATTTCCGAATCATTAACGGTTTATTTCGTTGAAATGTGTTTCGAAATACGAAAATTCTAAAAACCGCTTTCCATTGAGTTTGGCCGACAAGAAGGTAGGTTGTGTTCGAAGACGACATGACCTCGGTTTTTCTTGTTCACAATCAAAAGGAAAGAAGCACAAATTCTGGACAGAACACTTACAGAGACACTAACTACACCATTGACGTCTTTACTGCATATAAATATTCTAAAGTGGACACTGAATTAACTGGAATGAACATAAGAGAAAAACTGAATCGATCGTTTTTGGTTTTTTTTCATCCCCTTGTAGACTGGTTTGTGCAGATATAGAGATCTACGATGTGTTGCGATGTGCTTGAAGGAGATGGCAATGTCTCCTTTACCGCCGAAATAAAAGAATAATCGAGATATGACAAAACACATAAAAAACATGATTTAAGCGGTGCTATCACGTCTACCAGAATCACATCTATTTATCGCACGAAGAAGAAAACGTCAACATTGCTTCAAATTTTAAATTTAGAGATTTGACGTAAGATGTGCCGCAGCCTTGGGGATTAGTCTGCTTGCATCGGAACTGAACATACGTATTTCGATCCCGCCTGTATGCGTGTTTGTTTTGTTTTTGTTTTTTTCTATTTTTCTCCCAAGTTTATTCTACATGTCATGTTTAATACAGAGCACATTTCAATGATTTTTTAAATCACTTTTTTTTTCTTCTCCTCATGATTCCTTTACTGGATAAAGCGCGAAACACAAGTGAGCTTTGAAGGCTTTACCTCTTGTTTCTTCTATGTTCCTTGCAGAAAGTTGTGGAGAGGACTTAAAACAGTACCGCAGATGTGCAATGTATCTGTAATGTTCCTGGACTTAATTTAAAATGCATTGATATGGATGCACATTTTTACACACCAGGAACTCGGCAATGATTTTTCGCACCGCTAGCCATTCTGTGTTCTAAATCATAGAAGGAATTAACGAATCAAATAGGAAAATAGACTCGATAAAAAAAGATGAGTGACACTCATCTAGACCTGATGCAGGACACTGACAGCCCGTTCAGTGTGTGAGAAAAACAAACTGACGACACAAAACAACAGCTAAACCATATTTAGAAAATACCCAACATTAAAACCCAAACCAATCAACCAACCAACCAACCAACCCTCCAAAACAGCAACAACAATAACCAAAAAAACAAAAAACAAAACAAAACAAAACAAAAAACAAAACAAACAAAACAACAACAACAAAACAAAACAACAAACAAACAAACAAAGCCAACAAGACCAAAAAGCAAACAAAAACCACCACCACCAACAACAAAATAAACAAACAAAAACCAACACGAACAAACAACAAACAAAACACCAAACATAATGAAAAACACGTAAAGCATTACCATGGAAGCAACATCACAAAAGATGATCAAGACAAGATCGGCACGTGCACACTGTTCAGCTAACTAAGATGGAAAGACCCCACAAGGAAAAAAAAACTTATGCCTACAACGGTACCTTTCCAGAGACACACATTTCTTGCAACAACAACTGGTTTCTCCATGAAAATCGAAAAAAACAAACAAACAAAAAACAAAAACAAACAAAAAAACAAAAAAACAAAAAAAAACAAGAAAAAAAATTTCCTGTACGAACAGAACAGTTTTCTCTCTGGGTCAGAAGCTGTTCTCAAGAAAGAAAAACAAACATTGACACAAAGAACATAATTGTTCAGGAAAGGAAAATCTCTCCCTGAAATACACCCATTGCACTGACAACAGGTCTGTTGCTGCAAAAGTCGTTATTACCGAGAAAACGACTCGTGCACAGAGGATAGTTTTTTTTCCTGCATCAGAGGCTATGTCGAAGAAACACGTTTCTTACCATAAACGATTTTCTCGTTGCAAAAGAAATAATTTCAAAGAAAAGTTAATGTACTGTTTTTCTTTTTATTTATTTTATTATATTATATATATATATTTACTTTATATAATTTTTTTTTCTCAAGGCCTAAGTGCGTTGGGTTACGCTGCTGGTCAGGCATCTGCTTGGCAGATGTGATGTAGCGTATATGGATTTGACCGAACGCAGCGACGCCTCCTTGAGCTACTGATACTGATACTCTTAAATCAAGAAACATATCTATTTCTTACACATGAAGAGTTTCTCAATCCTTGCACTAATAACATTCCTCGCCCTGCAAAACAAATTATTTTCCAAGCACCTCGGAGAAAATTACAAAACAACTATTTCCAAGAAACTGATTTATATCCATACAACGATAGAATACGCTTTCCTTTATTCAAAAGGTCCTCTGTCTAGATATGATTTTTTTTTCATGAAACAAACTGGTTGCACAAAGAACAATTTTCTCAGCGCAAAAGTATTTGTCGCCATGTCTGTACCATAAATTCTATCTGTGAAAAGGAACGACTTGCTCTATGACAAAAAAACAACAACCAAAAAACAAACAAACAAACAACAACAACAAACAAACAAAAACAAAACAACAACAACAACAACAAATCCGAAAACACCTACAAACAAATTTCGCCTACCAAAAAAACAACAGCTGTTTTCTTCCTGAAACGGAATTTTCATTCAATTCCAAAACGAAACTGCTAATTTTTTTTCTCATAGACTAATTTCTCTTTTCTCCATACAAGAGAGAGAGAGAGAGAGAGAGAGAGAGAGAGAGAGAGAGAGAGAGCTTTCTTTAAAATATCGTTATCTCTGTAGAGAATATTTTTTTTCTAAATGGTTTTCTGAATGCAAAAAGGAAGAAAAAACCCCCAAAAAACAAAAACAAACCACAAGCAAACAAACAAAAACCCAAACGACAACAACAACAAAAAAACAAAAAACAAAACATGTCCATGAATGTTTCCATCAAGTAGGGTACACTTTTCTCTTTGGAATAAAAAAGATTTTTTTTTTTAAAACGAAAAGCACTTTTCAGAGGTATTAGCGTCAATGGTATCCGTCCTTATTTGTTCTATCACAAGGTTCTTTATGCAACCTACAACCAAACAGACCAGAATATAGCGCAAGGTTCTTTATGCAGCCTACAACCAAACAGACCAGAATATAGCGCAAGGTTCTTTATGCAACCTACAACCAAACAGACCAGAATATAGCGCAAGGTTCTTTATGCAACCTACAACCAAACAGACCAGAATATAGCGCAAGGTTCTTTATGCAACCTACAACCAAACAGACCAGAATATAGCGCAAGGTTCTTTATGCAACGTACAACCAAACAGACCAGAATATAGCGCAAGGTTCTTTATGCAACCTACAACCAAACAGACCAGAATATAGCGCAAGGTTCTTTATGCAGCCTAAAACCAAACAGACCAGAATATAGCGCAAGGTTCTTTATGCAGCCTAAAACCAAACAGACCAGAATATAGCGCAATGTTCTTATGCAGCCTAAAACCAAACAGACCAGAATATAGCGCAAGGTTCTTTATGCAGCCTAAAACCAAACAGACCAGAATATAGCGCAAGGTTCTTTATGCAACCTACAACCAAACAGACCAGAATATAGCGCAAGGTTCTTTATGCAGCCTAAAACCAAACAGACCAGAATATAGCGCAAGGTTCTTTATGCAGCCTAAAACCAAACAGACCAGAATATAGCGCAAGGTTCTTTATGCAGCCAAAAACCAAACAGACCAGAATATAGCGCAAGGTTCTTTATGCAGCCTAAAACCAAACAGACCAGAATATAGCGCAAGGTTCTTTATGCAGCCTAAAACCAAACAGACCAGAATATAGCACATTGTAGAAAACAAAACAAGGTCTCAGTTCTCTGACCCTTGCATGATCTGTTGTCATGGTGACTTCAGTTTCCATTTTCGCTTTAAGTCACAGGCACTTTCCCTTTAAGCCTTTGAGCACCAAGAGGCAGCACAGTCTTGCCTCCTTATATAAACGGCCGTGACGAAACGACCACCATCACCATCGGGAAGTTCAGTGGGGTGAGTGCCCATGTAAGATGAGTCAAAACAAGAATGACTGCGCATCACAAAAGCGGCTCAACAGCAGTATATTGACTGATTGATTGATTAATATGGATACTTATATAGCGCCTATTCTCGGTCGGAGACCAAGCTCTAAGCGCTTTACAAACACCGGGTCATTTACGCAACAGGCTGCCTACCTGGGTAGAGCCGACTGACGGCTGCCACTGGGCGCTCGTCATTCGTTTCCTGTGTCATTCAATCAGATTTCAGGCACGCACACATACACACTCAGACAAACATGTAACATTTAAAATTTTACGTGCATGACCGTTTTTGTTTATTTACTCCACCATGTAGGCAGCCATACTCCGTTTTCGGGAGGGGAGGTGCATGCTGGGTATGTTCTGTTTCCATAACCCACCGAACGCTGACATGGATTACAGGATCTTCGCCGTGCGTATACACACGAAGGGGGTTCAGGCACTGGCAAATCTGCACATATGTTGACCTGGGAGATCGGAAAAATATCCACCCTTTACCCATCAGGCGCCACCGAGATTTGAACCTTGGACCCCCAGATTGAAAGTCCAACGCTTTAACCATTCGGCTATTGCGAGAGTATACTATGGTGGATGCGTGGTGATTCAATCAATATACAGGGTTCACAAAAAGTCAAGGACCACTAGGGAACTCGCACAGTTTTCTTCTTGGCTGCATGTTGAAGTGATGCTGAAAAAGTTGAATGATGACAAAACTGAAGCTATAATTATTTCCTCTGCAAGAATGTCCACATCTACTTCTTTTTCAGCCTCCGTTGTGGTTGGTGATGCCACAGTTCAGTTTTCTTAATCAGCAAGGAACCTTGGAGTCATTCTTGACTCAAACCTCAGCATGCACGCTAAGGTAGTAAATCTGATACCCATAGTCAATTGTGAACTTCGTCGGATCAACTCTATCCGTCAGTACCTTTCTGTTGAAACTACTAAAACTCTTATTTATGCTTTTGTGCTGTCACGAATTGACCACTGTAATTCTCTTCTCATAGGCTGTCCACATGATATTCTTTAGCGAATTCAAAAACTTCAAAACAATGCTGCCCGTCTGACTGTCAGAGTCCCACGTACTGATCACATTTCTCCTCAGCTCTGCACTCTACATTGGCTCCCCACTGAAGCGAGAATTAAATACAAAGTTGCGTGTCTCTGCTATTCTGTTTTCCACTCCGCAGGGTCTGCTTATCTTTCTGACCTTATCAGTGTTTACACTCCCGCAAGTAATCTCCGCTCTTCCTCTGACTGTCACCTTATGAAACTTCCTCGTGTCAATACAAGAACATATGGTGAGCATTCTTTCTTCTTTGCTGCTCCTCACATCTGGAACAACCTTCCTCATCATATCCGTGAATCTGATTCTATTTCTGCTTTCCGCTTATCACTAAAGACTCATATTTTTAAAACCCATCTGTAAGTACTCTCGGCTTCCTTTTCTCCAACACCACACATGTCAGCTCACTTTGGATGTATGTAGAGTGGGAAAGGGAGAGTGTGAGTGTGTGTGTGTGTGTGGGGGGGGGGGGGGGGGGGGGGAAGGGGGGGAGAAAGAGTGGTTATGAATGTTTTATGTTACTTGTTATATTTTTCTTTCATGTAAAGCGCCCTGAGCTCTTAGTAAGAAAGGGCGCTATATAAATGCACATTATTATTATTATTATTATTATTATTGGCAAACAGTGTTGTAATGCAGCCAATGTAATGAGCACTGGTTAATATTCAGAGGAGCTTTCTTGCATTTGCATTAAAAAAAAAAAATTACAATGGAAAACCGCGGCATTTGTCAATACATCACTGACTAACTATCACTTTTTAGCGGAAGAATCGATTTTTCGATCGCACTTTTTCAACAACAACAACAACAACATAAATAACAAAAAAGCAGTTGGGGTGAGTGCAATGAGAGGCCGTGTGGGAGACCGTATGAAGGCTGCATTATCTAAATAGTCTATCGTTTTATGAAAGCATACCTCCTTTTATGAAGTGGTTCTTAACTTTTTTTGGGTGATGAATGTAGATAGCTACATCTGCACTCTACAGAGAGCAACAGAACACTGCAGGACCACGTCTAGAGACTTAAGAGGAACAGAAAGAGAGACAGCAAAACGAAAAAAAAAAAATCGGCAAATTATAGTCATCAACAACCCCCCTCTCCTCCCTCCGCGTCCCCCACTCTACCTCTTCATCACCCGACTAAGGTTCTGAGTCCAATCACAGCTGCAATAATACTGAGACAAATTAATCTAGTACGGCACCACCATCGCCCGCTGAATGGGGTTTTTGACTCACTTGTGCGAACAATAATGAGTCTGTGTAATAAACCGGTGTTTCGTGTGTACGTGTGTGTGTGTGTGTGTGTGTGTGTGTGTGTGTGTGTGTGTGTGTGTGTGTGTGTGTGTGTGTGTGTGTGTGTGTGTGTGTGTGTGTGTGTGTGTGTGTGTGTGTGTGTCCATCAGTGGTAAACGTTAACAAATTCATTTTCTGTGTAATAAACCGGTGTTTCGTGTGTACGTGTGTGTTTCGTGTGTGTGTGTGTGTGTGTGTGTGTGTGTGTGTGTGTGTCCATCAGTGGTAAACGTTAACAAATTCATTTTCTCTGGAGATACTTTGTAAATCAATACCACATTCCGTATAAACATAGTGAACAAAAGTTGTAATGCTCATACTAATGATAGGTTGAAAGTCTTCCGGATTAAGCCGTATTTCCGGATCATGAACGGTTTATTTCGCTGAAGTTCCGGATCCAGAAAATCACATCGGGCTTTTCCCAGCTGGCTGCCTGAACGTTTGTTTGGGGTTAATCACGGCATGGCATCGTTTATCTTGTTCACAACTGAAAGAAAAGAAATACAAAATCTGGACAGTTAGAATGACACTAACTTCACCATTGACGTGTCTATTGCATATGAATATATTAGATTCTAGCCGAATTAGCTAGAGTGAATATTAAGGCAGAGCTTAATCTCGCAAATGCACGCCGGTCAGCGCAGATCTGAGGGAGACATTTTGCGGTGTGCCTAAGGCGATGACAACGTGTCTCCTCTACCGTGAACTTTGAAAAAAAAATCTTACTATACATGAAAATCACATGATTTAAATCGAGTTATCACCTCGACCTCGAATCGAGTAATCAATCTATCGAGCTAACACAACAACAACTACAACATGGAGTGTTTTGGCTTTGTGGTGTTAATTCTGGCTTCTGAGCGTAATTGGTATGGTTAAAACCCGCTCCATTGACTTTTCTTCAACTTCACAATTTTTAATACAGAACAAATTTTTAACTCTCTGTCTCTTTGTCTTGTTTCTGTCTGTGTCTGTCCGTCTGTCTGTCTCTCTCGTGATTCCTTTATTGAATGAGGCGTGGATCACAACTGAGTCTTGAAGGCCTTACCTCTCCGGTTGTATTTTTGCACAACAGCTCAGAAAGATAGCAAATTAGGTTTGACGATATTCCTACATATTATGACAGTCAGTCGTTTCCGACTATAACCATCAGAACAGCAGAGGAGGCAATTGCTGTACCGACTATTTGGGCTAGAATTTGATTATAGTGGAGAGTGTCTTGCCCAGGTTTCATCCCCACTCTCACGGCCAAGAAGGTTTTTGGACAGTTGGGGTTGGGATGGTTCCCAAAGGCCAACCAGCCCCCAAGACTGCAGCCAGTGCAATTTTGCCTCCTAGTTTGAGAGTCATAATCCTTCACAAAAGACTAAGCTGTAAATGATTTCCCATTGCAATGGAGAAATCATTGATAATACAGCTCTCACTTTGCTGTTGGCCCAACTGACTACAAACTTACGTCAGTCTGTGATATGAACCGAGTGTTGGGCCGTTCCTACAACACAAGGAAAAATAACAAACGGCAAAGTTGCAAGTGAGAGGCGTTTCTGAAAAAAAAGAAATGAATATAAGAAAATCAGAGATAAAACATTAACTTAAGAAATTACAAACAAAATGCCAGTCTTTGTGCCTTATGTTTCTAATAACAAACGGCAAAGTTGCAAGTGAGGGACGTTTCTAAGAAGGAAAAAAAAGGAACAGAAGAAAATCAGAAGTGAAATACATCACAATTACAAACAAAATGGCAGCCTTTGTGCCTTATGCTTGAAGATCCTAGCACACAAAGGGTGTCGAAACATTTGATTAACTCATGCTGCATTGACAAAATGTGTTGATAACAAGAGTGGTCAGCTTGCTGAGAAAACAAAAAGAAAGAGTGCAAGCAAGACAGAAAGATGAACTGGTGGCATACAGTGGAAAGAGCTAGAGACGTCAGACCTGTCGACAGACGACTGGGTGACACCAGCAACCTGGCCGAGGACCGCAGACAATGGAACACTTTGACTGCCTTATGGTACCAGGGACACGGGAGCATCTAAGGTCAGCTTGGTGATGTGTGATCGTCTTCTCCTCCTTCATCATCATCATCATCATCATCGTCGTCGTCGTCGTCATCATCATCACCATCATCATCATCGTCGTCGTCGTCATCATCACCATCATCATCACTATCGACGTCGCTGTCATCGTCATCATTCCTTTCTATTTCTTTAGTTTCTTCTTCCTCAGTGTTTTTTGTTTCGTGATAAATAGCATGTGAAGACGTAGTTGACATGAAAAAAGAAAAACAAAACAAAACAAAAAACAAAACACATCGACACATTGAACACACACACACACACACACACACACACACACACACACACACGCGCGCACGCACGCACACACAAACCACCCCATGTTACCCTTCATTTCCTTCCTCTGCTACCATGGAAAAAAGACAATCATTATATTCTTTTTTCAAGTGACAGTTCAATGATACCTCACTTAATGACAGACAGTTCTATAATATCTCACTGAAAGAGAGACAGTTCTATAATGCAGCACTGATAGAGAGACAGATCTATAATGCCTCATTGATAGAGAGACAGTTCTATAATACCTCACTGATAGAGAGACAGCTCAATAATACCTCACTGAAAGACAGACAGTTCAGTAATACCTCGCTGATAGAGAGACAGTTCAGTAATACCTCACTGAAAGACAGTTCTATAATACCTAACTGATAGAGAGACAGATCTATAATACCTCATTGATAGAGAGACAGTTCAATAATACCTCACTGAAAGACAACGACGACAACAACAACAAAATACACAAAACATCTGCCCATTCCCCCACGCTGACTGACGCACTTTAATTAAAATTCCCGCGACGTCAGCAGGTTCCATCACCACATCGTCAATGCATCGTATGCAGGAAGAGTCCAGGCGCCTGACAACGAGAACAGCTGGACACGCCATCTGGTCATCTGGCCTTCAGAAATCACCGGATTCCGTGTCTAATCAAACAGGATACTGTGTCCCTGCCGGGGATAATGTACATGCCCCGCGTCAACACGTCTTCCGCTCTCCAATGTACCGCTCAGATAAACGCCATCACGTGAGTCCGTGGTCCATGGCTAGCTGGCATCGGATTGTGGCGCCAACCGGAAGTGGCCAGCGTCGTGATGAACTTCTCGTCTGTCCTCACGTTGTCCCTGTTTCCTCTTCCGGTCTTTGTTTACCCGCTCCCCCTCCTGTGTGTGTGTGTGTGTGTGTGTGTGTGTGTGTGTGTGTGTGTGTGTGTGTGTGTGTGTGTGTTTTCGAGTCTGTAACTGTCTTTGTCTCTCTCACCCTGTTTGTCTGTCTGTCCCTGTCTGTCTGCCTGTCTGTTTCTCTCTCTGTCTTTTATTCACTCTGTCTGTCTGTCTCTGTCCGTCAGTCTCTCTCTTTCTCTGTCTCTCTCTCTGTCGTTCACTCTTTCTCTCACTTTCATTGTGCAGTTGATGTCGATGAGTATAATGACCTTTTTGCTTACACTGTTTCGTTGGCATTTGTTTTTTTTCCTTGTATGTCCGTCTGTCTGCCTGTCTGTCTGACTGTCTGTCAGTCCGTGTCACCCTCTTCTGTGTCTCTCTGTTTCTGTCGCCGTACCTGGCCCTGTTTATATGTCTGTCTGTTTATCATTCTATTCGTCTGTCTGTGTGACAACAGAAAATTACGATTCAACAAATGCCGCTGTGCTGTGCTGTGCTGTGCTGTGCTCTGTGTGTGTGTGTGTGTGTGTGTGTGTGTGTGTGTGTGTGTGTGTGTGTGTGTGTGTGTGTGTGTGTGTGAATGGGCGTGTAAAACGGGTGGTGGAGAGGGAGAGGGAGGGTGGGGGGAATAGTGCATCACATCTGATTCATCACCTCAGTGGCAATCTTTCAACAACAACAACAACAACAACAAAAAAACACACCAAAAATCAAACAAACAAAAAACAAAAACAAAAACAAAAAATACCACCCACCCACCAAAAAACAGCAACAGATACAATGACTGCCATGGGATTTGGAGGGGAAAAAAAAAAACCTTTGAGAGCAACATGCATGCACGTCGATATTCATAGCGCATAGAAACGAAATCGAACATTTGGTAGCATTCAAAATTTTTACATTGCAACGGATGTTGAAACATGGAGACAAAAAACAACAACAAAAAACAAAACAAAAACCTCTTTAATTTTGAAGGCTGTAGCACGAGTCTACAGGGCTTTGTTACATGCCGCCCACGCCTACAGACGGGCAAAGGAAGGAAATAACAGAAAAAAAAGAGAAAAGATAAAGGGGAAAATGATAGAAAGACAGACAGAAAGAGACAGAGCGAGAGCGAGAAGGGGAGGAGACAGGCAGACAGACAGATAGAGAGAGAGAGAGAGAAGGGGTGGAGGATGACAGATAGTCAGATTGACTAAACGGTCGCCTAGACAGACTGATTGAATTTAGAAATGCAGAGACAGAGAGAGAGAGAAAGGGAGAGAGACAGAGACAGAGACAGAGATAGAGGGAGAGATAGGGGGTGGGAGACAGACTGAGACACAGAGAGAGAGACAGAGGGAGAGATAGGGGGTGGGAGACAGACTGAGACAGAGAGAGAGAGAGACAAAGAGAGAGACAGAGGGAGAGATAGGGGTGAGAGACAGACTGAAACACAGAGATAGAGAGAGAGAGAGAGACAGAGAGAGAGAGAGAGAGAGAGAGAAGAGACAGACAGACAGAGACAGAGAGACAGAGACAGACAGCCAGACAGACAGAGAGAGCACAAACGGACGAAAGAAAGAACGAACAAAAGACAAAGAAGGCCTGCGGAAACAAGCCACGAAAACCCAACGTGCAGCAATATGCACGTGGCGATTCTAGCCAGAAACCTCTTCCGAAAGCTGAGCCCACACTGGTTTGCCAAGAACTCACCATGATGGCTATCATTTCCGTCTTTTAGTGTATCATGTTGCACTCCGTCGTGTTGGTAAAGGGAGAAATTAGATTCATGATTTCTGCTTCCGGGGTCGTCACACGATTCGGCGCCAACCTGACATCTGCTGTCGTGACTTGTATCTGCAGCTCGGGAAGCACGTTCAGGTCACGTACTCATGAAGTACAACTGTTAAAGACAGGCTAACATACCTATATGCATAAATATATATTCATACATGTACAAATGTCAGCTTCGTGACCTCTGTCTCTGCTCTTTATCTCTCTCTTTTTGTCTGTCTCTCTCTCTCTCACCCCCACCCTCAAACCACACACATCACACATTTCATCACGAAATCAGACTAAGTTAATCACCCAGACCGAGTAATTTTCCGAATAACTTTCAAGCGATAAAGGCTGAAAAGGGGTTTAACCCATTGACTGTCAAACCTAGGTGAAACGAAGATCAGAGTGTCATGAAGTTGAGGTGCAGGCACTTGTCAATTATGTCACTGACTGCGCTGAAAAAACCCCCAACATATCATGCAATTCCAAGAGCAAGACGTCCAAATAGAATTGTGATAGACATCATGGCCTGAGCGCTCAGTATCATTCATTTAAGTTTTAACCCTTAATTGACGGGCAATCTTAAAGGCAATGGCAACCAAAGGTATCGAACAACGTCACCTCTTCCTGCTAAATCAATCACTCGTTCTCAGTGTGATCGACTACGGACTTGGGTTAACAACACTGTCTCAAAGCAGCCTCCTAAAATTAGAAAGAGTTCAAAATGAAGCTATGAGGCTGATCCTTGGAACAACAAAAGACACGCCTACAGAAACCATGCGATACCTGCTTGACCTTCCTTCAGTGCAGGTCAGAAACAAATTAGAACAGGTTAAGGCCTATTTCAGAGCATTAGAAAACCCTCAAAACCCACTGCACGATGCATTCAAGGAACCAAAAGGCAGCCGTCTAGGGCGAGGAAGATCATGGATGGGGCAAGCAGAAGACAATCCAGCTAGTATGCCGACTTCAAGACCTGAAAGAAACAAAAGAATGGGAGGAAAACCCCCAAAACGTCAATCATCTATTCAACACGGCCATTTCACCTACTCTAGGAAGACATAGTCAGGAATGGCCAGAAGGCAAAACTGATGCAGAAGTAAAGCTACTCATTGAAGAAAACAGTAAAGACGAGGACATCGTCATATACACAGATGGCTCAGTCACCAAAGACCAGTCCGATTGGGGATTCACTGCGAAACAGAATGGAAAAACATTTAGAGAAGAGAATGCTGCCTGCAAAGTCACAGCCTCCAGCCTAACGATGGAAGTTGAAGCTGTGACAGATGCTCTCCAGTGGCTATCATATATCCAATCGCCTGGAAACCAACATGTCATGATTCTAACGGACTCAATGAACCTTATACAGAAAATTGAATGTGAAATGGGAATCTGTGAGTGACATGAGGCAATGCGCAACTTTCAGATTAAAAAACTTACATGGTCATACTGCACATGCAGGTGTTAAGGGAAATGAGCGAGCTGACAGACTTGCTGGTAACGCAACAACAACGAGCGGCCTACATCAAGGAAAATCGGAAATCCTCAGAAAAGTCCATACCAAAACGAACAGGTACAAGGTAATCACACCATCGATCGCCTCAAAGAAATAAAGGTAGAGAGAGGGAGAGGCCGTAAGTCTAGCATGAAAGGTAGAGCATGATACTTTGCAAATCAAACGGATATTGGCATCATTTCCAAACCAACATTGCACAAATTCAAAATCGAAAAGTCTCTGTGGGATTTTCCAGATACCACAGACTGAGCAACGCGCTGGACGCCACGTTCCTGGCATCAGAGATTTTTTCCCACCCCTCTTGCGGCCAATCAGTGGCAGCCTCTGTATGTGTGCGCGTGCACACCCAGACCCGAATGGATGCACAATAACGCGTTTGTTTTGTCTTTGTTTTTATTCAGCTTTTCTTTTCTTTCCTTCTTTCTGTTATTTTTATTTTTATTTTTTGTCGGGGAGGGGGGAGGGGTATGCTTTGTGTACTTGTTTATGTTTGTTGAAAAATCACCCATAATCGTCAGAACATCCATTGTCCTAGTAGATGCTCCGTGTGTGTGTGTGTGTGTGTGTGTGTGTGTGTGTGTGTGTGTGTGTGTGTGTGTGTGTGTGTGTGTGTGTGTGTGTGTTTATAGCTCGTTTCGTATTTACACCCCCCCCCCCCCTCTCTCTCTTTGTCTCTCTCCTCTTCTCATTTCGTTCCTTTCCAACCCAGTACTATCAACTGTTACTCTGATATGTGCGTTTCATTGCATTTTACATCTTTATATTTCCAGCATGACTTCTGCCTGTATCACTCAGTATTGCGTATCACAGACCGTAGTTTGGACGAAGACTTACTCGAATTTTGTCTCGTGTTGTATTTCATTGTCTCGGTTTCTTTGTCTCTCTCTGTCTCTCTATCTCTCTGTCTCTGTCTGTCTTTTTCTCTCTCTCACATACTCTGTCTCTCCCCCTAGACCCCATCTCCTCTCTGTATGCCTCATGCAATGACTCATAAATGAATACACTACGCCTGTCCAAATTTCTCTATTTCCAGGCCCAACAACATCAGCCAGCGTCCGTTCTGTGTCAGCGTAATCTCAAAGTTGATGCGATGCAGAGACCTTTTTGTCTCTCCCCCCCCCCCCCCCCCACGCCTCTCTCTCTCTCTCTCTCTCTCTCTCTCTTTCTGTCTATCTCTCTCTCTTTATCTCCACGCCTTTATCTGTCTTTGCAGCAAGGGCAATGGCCAGGCTTCATGAATGACTAGCCCGTCGATCACTGCCCCCCTGTCCAAACCAGCTTGCACCCCTTCACCCGCATACCGCCCCCCCCCCCCGCCCCCCCGCCCCCCCTTCTCACTCCCCTCTCTCGCTCTTTGTGACGTAAATCCTTCATGAATGTATTCGAAAGTCGACTGGGCGAAAGACTGATGAAGTGCTCTCTCTCTCTCTCTCTCTCTCTCTCTCCTGCTGCCGTCTCCTACTTTCGTCCTGACCACCCTTTCCCCCACTTCTCACTCTCTCATCCATCTCACCTAATCTACACCCACACCCACACCCACACAACGCTGTGAGCTATGTCCCAGGAGAGTACAGAGAAAAGCCAGAAGCACGTACGTGCCACAAGGATCGTGCTTCTTCCGCCTCCTGACCGTCATCAGGGGAGGTCACCCCCGTCCACGTCAAGCCGCTAGGGAGAGAAGCTCCGGATGTGCGTCATCAGCCGCTGCAATGAATGTTGGGTAATCCTGGGAACGTGTGAGACGGCAAAGAGGGAAGGAGGGAGGGAGGGAGTGTTAAAAGTTGTAGAATTAATTCTCTCTTCTCTCTGTGTTTCCGTCTCTGTTTGTCTCTGTCTCTCACTGAAAAAGAACCCCTGGCATGAGAGTGTTGTCCTGCGGCAAAATTATGTAGAAGAAATACACACACACACACACACACACACACACACACACACACACACATATATATATATATATATATATATATATATATGCATACACTCAAGATCTGACGAAGCGCGCTGGGTCATGCTGCCACTTCGGGCATCTTCCTAACAGATGTGGTGTTGCGTACATGGATTTGTCCGAACGCAGTGACGCCTTCCTTTGAGAAACTGGAACTGATACTGAATCACTCGGCCTACGTGTGGTCAGTCACACAAAGCACCCCCCCCCCCTCACACACACACACACACACCCTCCCTCCCGGCCCCGGGCCCCCTATCCTCCCCCCCCCCTCCCTCCCCTACCCACCCACCTCTTCCCGAGTTTTGCCGCCAGCATGGGTACTGACCACTTCAGCTTCCTCCTTTCATCACCCGTCACTTCCTTGCCGTGGGTGTGCAGTCTGCTGCCAGGTTCGTGGGAGGGCCACTGGGGGGGGGGGGGGGGGTTGGGGGGGGGGAATTTGGGGGGGTGTAGGGGTGAAGGGGGGGGGGTGAGGCGGTCTAAGGAGAGGGATCAAAGTAATTAACACTCAGGTTGATTGACTCAGTCATTGAGGACGCTGTGGTGGGATTGGAGGGAGGGTAGGGGGTAGGGGGTGGGGGTGGGTAAGGGGTGTGTGTGTGTGGGGGTGGGGTGGGGGGTGGGGGGGTGCTTGGTGAGGGAGAGAGGAGGCAGGTGAGAACAAACAGGAGATGGGGAAGGGGAGTTAGGGAGCGGGGGTGGTGGGGGGGGGGGGGGGTGGAGGGGGGTGGAGGGCTGGAATGGGTGCAGTGGGAGTAATGGTGGTGGTGGTGGTGGTGATGGTGGTGGTGGTGGTGGTGGGGCGCGGGGAAACAGGGAGAGTGAGTGATGAGCCTTGAGGGAGGTGAAGACACGGAGAGAGAGATCTATAGGAGTTGGTGGGTAGGGGGGTGGTACACACACACACACACACACACACACACACACACACACACACACACACACACACACACACACAGAGAATGAAAGAGCGAACGAAAGAGAAACAGAAAAAGAAATATAGAGAGAAGGAGGGAAGGTAGGAGAGAGCAAGACGGAGACACACACACACACACACACACACACACACACACACACACACACACACACACACAGAACTCAGAACTTAAAACGTTTTTTATTCAAGGATTAAGAGAGAGAGAGAGAGAGAGAGAGAGAGAGAGAGAGAGAGAGAGAGAGAGAGAGAGAGAGAAAGAGAATTGAAACGTATTTTTACTGAGGGAAAAGAAAGAAACGCACAATGGTTTGTTTTCATCCTCCTGTCACAAAACAGAATCTATAAAGTAGTCTGGGGAATATAAGAGAAAGACAGATAGAAACAGAGACAGACTAAGACATGCAGAGACAGAGAGAGGACGAAATCTCTATTTACGATGGAAAACAGTGAGCATACGTAACGGGTTTTAGCATTTAATCCTGGAGGAAAATTCACGGGGATTACAAAAAAAAAAAAAAACCCAACCAAATACCGAGAGAGAGAGATTAAGAATTTAAGCAATGCCTAGTCTTCCAATCTGTCCTTGAGAGAGAGAGAGAGAGAGACAGAGACAGAGACAGAGACAGAAAGACAGAGAGAGAGAGAGATACTTTGACACTGCTTCCAGAAGGATTTTCTTTATTGTCCAGTTTCAAGAATCATCCACCTTTTCTGTTGTACACTTCCTGTTAGAGAGAAAAAAAAATTCCGTTTATGTCCCTCTGTCTGTCTGTCTGTCTGCCTCTCGGTTTGTTGATGAATATACACAGCAGCAGACGCTATAGTACTGCACTAATTAACTTCCAAGGCTTGACCTCCTCCCCCCCCCCTCTCCCTCTCTCCCTTTCTCCCTACCTGCGTTCTAAGTCTTCTTCATTCACTGACCCGTACCTCCCCTCTCCACCTTCCTCTGCAATCCCCCCCCCCCCCCCCACCAGCGCCCCCCCTCCCCTCCTCCCCCAGTCCCTTCATGTTCCATTCTAACGTTTCACCACCCTTACCTTCTCATCAACCATACCACTCCCACACACCCTTCACTTTCCCACCCTCCTCTCCTCCCTCCCACCCTCACCACAGACGGTCTCCCCTCCTCCTCCTCCTCCTCCTTCTCCTCCCCCTCCTCCTTCTCCTCCTCCCCATCCTTCATCCTCTTCAACCTCCTCCTCCTCCTCCTCCTCCTCCGCCTCCTTCACTCATCTTTCACTTTTGTCCATTCATCCTAGTGGGATCTTCTCATTTCTTTACTCCCACCTCACACCCACTCTCTCCCTCTCCCACCCCCCCTCCCCTCCCCTCCCCATCCCCACGGGCTCCTTTGAGCATCGTTACATCTCCCAGAGCCTTCTTGTCCTCCTCCCCCCCACCTCCCTCACAAGTCC
>NC_134876.1:17388768-17393768 GCF_041734735.1 Babylonia areolata | reverse complement strand
CTGGCAGGTGAGTGTCTTCCCAATTCTCGGCCACTTTCCCCCCTAGATATGTGAATGTGTGATAGAATGTCTCTTTTCCTATGATCTAACATAATTTTTTTGTGACTGTTCAGTTTTCTCTTTGTCCTGAAGCTGGTTGTTAGGAAGTACATACGCTCACTCCAGGTTGCAAATTAAACAACGCGACAAACATAATTATCAGTGGGCTTCAACCTCAGCCAACTGTCAAATGGAAAGTTCTACAACTGCTGAAAAGTGTTGTGATTCTCATTCAGTGGTTGTCTCCCTTTTATAATGAAGATGGAGGAGGGAGAGAAGAAGAAGAAGAAGAAGAAGAAGAAGAAGAATGTGAGCAGAACTGAAGATGAAAGAAGAAGAAGAAGAAGAAGAGGAAGAAGAGGAGGAGGAGGAAGAAGAAAACTACTGTAAATGTCCACACATGTGTCTAGTTTTTGTCGATATTTACGAAACAAGCGAAGACACAAACCTGTTGGAAACGTGTGTAATGTGGTGATTTTAAAGAATGATCAATAGATAATGATACAAACCGTAAGCTAAGAATATGAAGAATGAAAAGAAAGTTAAAATCAGCAGAAAGACAAACAGACAGACAGGCCGACAGACACAGACACACAGATACAAGCATGTTGGTGGCTTATCTATTACCCTCCATAATAAAAAAAAAATTCTCCTCTCTCTCTCCCTTTCTCCCTCCCTCTCTCTCTTCCTCTCCCTCTCTCTACCTTTCTCTCTCTCCTGTCTCTGTCTGTCTGTCTCCCTCTCTTTCTCCCCCCTCTCTCTCCTGTCTCTATCTGTCTGTCTCCTCTCTTTCTCCCCCCCCCCTCTCCTGTCTCTATCTGTCTGTCTCTGTTTCTCCACCCCCCCTCTCTCTCTTATGTCTCTGTCTGTCTGTCTCTCCCTCCCCCCCACTCTCTCTCACTTGTGTCTCTGTCTGTCTATCTGTCTGTCAGTCCGTCTGTCTCTCTTTCTCCCCCCTCACTCTCTCTCTCTTATGTCTCTGTCTGTCTCTCTCCCTCTATCTCTCCCACACACACATTATTTTCTTACTTCTGCTTCAGCAACTGTCGGACAAAGACATTCAGTGCGCTGACCGCTTTTGTGGGCAGTCCCCCCTCCAGCCCCCACCCTCTACCCTCTCCACCCACACCCTGAGCTGTCACCATGACAACGGGGGTCGAGGTCTTTCTTTCTTCAGTGCGTGGGTGACGGTTGTTGAGGAAAACACACACACACACACACACACACACACTGACACACACACACATATACACTGTTTTGGCCACACGCCTCCTTTGGAAATAACCACTTGAAGATTATACAACCCGTGAAAGGGAAATCTCGATGAGACAAAATATGGAGAAGAATATTAAAGAGCAAGTAGGTGTACAGTGTCAAAATAATAATATCAAGTGAACAAAAAGAAACGCAGCTTAAACTCAAACCCAATTGCGGCGTCGTAACTTCCCAACCAACATGTATTAAAAAAGAAAAACACCCTCAGACAGACAATTTCCCGCTTACCTATGTCAAACAGGCTGACAGAGGACTGTTCTTGTTTGTTCTGACAGTCAGCTTTCACAGGCATGCTCGATTTGTCATTGACGTGCAGTTCAACCAAAAGGCATCCTCCCACCCCCCCTCACTACCTCAATTCAGCGGTCGTGCATAATGCACCCAGCGCACAGTAAAGGAAACTACGGCAACAAAAGAGTTGTTCGTGGCAAAACTATGCAGTAAACGGCCACTTTCTAGTAAAACAAATACACGTGCAGACAGAGGGGGGGAAAAAAAAGGAAGATAAGATATGGGTGGCGTTGTACTATGGCGACGCACTCTCTCTGGGGAGAGCAGCCCGAATTTCAGACACACAAAAAATTGTTGTATCAAAAAGTAATACAACACAATGCAATACAATACAATGCAATGCAATACAATACAATACAATACAATACAATACAATTTCTTCATCTTATCACTACTTTCTCATCAACCGTTGTGGTGAAATCGATGATAAACTCATATACTACACCCATCACTTCTTTCCTGTTTGAAGTAGCTGACACCCCTTTTCGAATTTACTGTCTTCATCTCTGTTTCTCTGTCTCTCTCTCTCTCTACACACACACACACACACACACACACACACACACACACACACATATATATATATACACAGACAAAAAAGATGAAAATGTACTTAAGTGAACTTTGTTATTTAACTGTCTGTTGTGAAGGGATTTTTTTTTTTACGACACGACCCTGTGCCGGTAACGAAAAGTGTGTGAAGCCAACTTTCTTTTTACGGACAACTGCTTCCTTGTCTGTTCTTTCGTTTCATTCGTTTTGTTTCTTCGTTTATTTCTTTTCCCTTCTCTTCTTTGCCTCTTATTCACAACTTGTCCTGTGGCGTTTTATTCAAGACGTAGCAGTACCGGTCCTGACTGTAACTGACACTGACAGACAGGACGGCAGACATGGACGGAGAAAGGGGTCGGTGGTCACAGGCAGACAGTCTGATAGACAGACAGACAGACTGACAGACTGACAGGCAGACAAGCTGATAAAGGAACAGAGTTACGGCATGTGCGTACATGCATACATGCGTATAAGCACACACACATATGTACTGCGTACATACGTACGTACATGCATTCATACGTCATGTCTACCTACCAACCTACCAACCAACCAACCAAGAAACCGACCTTTCTACCTGCCTTCCTATACATATCTACAAATAGTAGGCCTCCTTCGGTTATGGCTGACCATGGATAGAGTATATCCGACCGAATGTCTAATTGGGCTGTCTGCTTGGACCAAGCAGCGTCGCCTGTGACTGTAGAAACCAATGCGAGAGAGACAGTCTCTGTCGCAGCGGTCACATGTGTAAGCTGATGCTGGTCTGTCGGCTGCCGTCCCTTTTCTGCGAGCTCGCTTTTCTGCTGCAGCAGCTGACAACTAAAACTAGTTTGTCCTCACCAATCCGTAGCTGATTCTTGAAAGTGCTTCTCCAGCTGTTGCGGTCATCTGCAAGGTCCTCCCAGGACATACATACATACATACGTACAAAAGTGAAAATATGTCTCACATCCACATTATCAGTGACAAAAGTTTACTTTTAAATCATACAGAAAGGACTCTGTCTGTGTGTCTGTGTGTCTGTCTGTCTGTCTCTCTTAATGGCTTAATAATATTCTAAATAAACACGAAAATACCAGCGTACTTATAGTCGACTTCGCCAAAGCACTTGACAACAAACTCTTAACAAAGCTACGAATTTGTGAATCTGTTGATCAACACTTTAGATTTTATGTCACCGTTCTTATGAAGAGGCTGACAGTCACAAAAAAGTCTTAGTGGTTGACATCGGTCTATCTTGGTCTGATCACATTCTGGTGCTATCTAAAACTGAAGCAAGAAAGGTGTACCAGTTTTAAAAGAAGAAGAAAGAAATGCTCTACATGTTCATTCTCGAAAGCTGTTCTTTCATGCTTGTAGAGTCTTTTGTAAATTATGCATCCGTTCTATGGGATTCTGCAAATCAAGATATTCTGAAGCCGCTGATTAGTCTTCATGGACGTGCAATGAAATTAGTGCCCCTGAAATATTCAGCATTGACACCATGGTGACAAATGTCAGTTGCATATTCTTCTATTGAAAAGGAAACTAAAATACATCGAAACAATTGACATGTTATGTTCAAGATTGTATCTGGTAGGCTAATGATCAGTTGTAAGTAAATTCAAAAGTAAGGACAATCGCCACATCGAAAAGATTATGTTACCACGTCCGATGATTTATCTTTTTAACTCTTGTCTTTCATACTCAGCATCTTACTGTGGAATATTTTTTCAGCTATTCTCAGTCTCCATATTAGTCTTTTATCGTATTAGAAAGTGCACTTTCAGGACTCACGAAAGAATTTGCAAACGCAGTATCTTACCCCTCTCTCTCTCTCTCTCTCTGTGTCTGCGTTTTAAGTTACTGTTATGTGTTCATACATTTGTAGGTATTTTGACCTATTTGAAATCTTCCTTTGTAATGTTATGCTTTCTGTATAGTGTGTTTGTTATGTACTCCCTTTCTCATACGGCAGGATGAAAAGTCTTATGTATTTTCTTCTCTCTCTCTCTCTCTCTCTCTCTCTCTCTCGCTCACTCTCTTTCTCAGTGTCTCCCCATCCCTCTGACCCTCATAACCACCCCAACCCCCACCCCCACCCCTCGAACTCCCTCATACGCACCCCACTCACTCTCAACCGCGTAAGACGAAGCCCTCTCTAATTACAAATGTCCTCAAGACAAAACCCCCACATGGAAATAAAAGAGAAAGGACTACCTTGCCCCCAATGTGTGTGTGTGTGTGTGTGTGTGTGTGTGAAAAGACTGGTACAATATAGACAAGAGGTGGACCAACCAAAAAAAAAAACAACCCCCCTCGCCCCCCCCCACCCCCCCAAAAAAAACCCACCTTGATGAAAGAGCATGGGGGGTAAATGACACAGCGGCAATCGAAGTTGACACCACGTGTTAAAAAAACGGGTGGGGTGTGAAGTGGGGTGGAAGGTGTGAAAGGGGGATGCGGAGGGGTGGTGGTCATTGACGCAGAAACTGGGACAGACCCCTTTCTCTTGTGTTTTTCTTCCCTTGGGGGACAGGTGAAGTCTAGCGTGTGTGTGTGTGTGTGTGTGTGTGTGTGTGTGTGTGTGTGTGTGTGTAAGGTCTGAAGCGAGACATGGAACGGACGTAGGACTGAGGTCTTCGTGCATGATATTGTCTGCTGAAGATCTTGGACATTTTCATTGTAACTATCATCATCATCATCATCATCATCATCACACATTATCAATATCAGTGACAGGTCAGTTCATTCCAGTTGACAGGCTATTTTTCCAAGTGACAGGTGTTTGTTCATTCCAAGTGGACAGGTGGCTTTACTCGAGGTAAAATTTTCTTTTTTTCTTCTTCTTTTTTCTTGTG